>NC_054388.1:52540827-52768327 GCF_017654675.1 Xenopus laevis | reverse complement strand
TTCCTTTAAATCTGTTCTGATGATCCCATCAGAAATTGTCTTACCCCTTTTATAACTAAAAAGAGGTTTCTCCGTAAACAATTTACCATATATTTTATCTTTTTGTAGAATGGGCCAATATTGTAATATCACCTTCTTTACGAAGGTTGAATGGGGACCAAATGTTGTCACACATGTCAAATTTTGTTTTTTCTTTCTATTTATTTTTTCTTTTTCTTTTAGATATTCTTGTCTATCTATACCCAACACTTCTTCTTTGATCTTTTCTAATTCCCTTCTATCATATCCTCTTTGGTTAAAGTTTTTAATCATTATATCTGCCTGTTCTTTGTATAGTTCATCAGACGAGGTGATTCGTCTCGCTCTGATGAACTGACTCTTTGGTAGTCCTTTCATTATTCCTGCTGGATGGTAACTGTCTCTATGTAAAAGGTTATTTCTGTCTGTTTGTTTTTTATACAGATCAGTTGTAAATGTTCCCCCATCTAGTGTAACCTTAACGTCCAAGTAGTTTACTGTATCTGGACCCACGTTCATGGTGAATTTAATTGTGTCATGTACTATATTTATATAGTTATAGAATTCTGATAGTAATTCTTTTGAACCTGTCCAAACCATGAACATGTCGTCCACATATCTATACCACATGCCGACATATTTATTATATACAGGGTGCGATAAAATGAATTCATTTTCGAATTTATGCATATAGATGTTAGCATAGGCAGGTGCCATGTTGGCACCCATACTCATACCCTGTATTTGTAAATAAAATGTGTTGTCGAACCGGAAATAATTTCTTTTTAGTATTAGGTCTAAACAATCACACAAAAAATTGACCTCCTGTATCTGTAATTTCTCTTTTTGTAGATATTCCCTGCAACATTCTATGCCCTCCTCATGTCTGATTGATGTATAGAGATCCTTTACATCTATAGTGCAAAGTATTGCTGTATCTGCCTTTAGGTTGGTATCTTTTATTATTTTCAAGAATTGGGTGGTGTCTTTTAGGCACGTATCTAGTTTCGGGAGAATATCTTGTAGATATGTATCTACATATATTGCTAAGGGTTGCAACAATGAATCTACCCCTGATACTATTGGTCTTCCTGGGGGATTAATTAAGGTCTTATGAATTTTAGGTAAAAGGTAAAATATTGGTGTTCTGGGATTCTCTTTAATCAATAAATTTTCTAACTCTGGTGTTATACTCCCAGCTAGACAGGCGTCATTAAGAAAAACCCTTATGTCTGTTTTTAGTTTTTTTGGTTTACATTGGATAGTTGGCGCTGTACCTCTATTAAATAATCATCTTTATTCATAACCACTATGCCTCCTCCTTTATCTGCTCTCTTTATAACAATATCCTTATTCTGTTGTAACTCTTTTAAAGCTTCTCTTTCCTTATATTTTAAATTGTTATTTCTTGAATTCACATGTTTATCTAAATTCTTTTCTATATCATTATACACCATATTAGTAAAGGTCTCTATTGAGGCATTATTTATATTTGGGTTGAATGTACTACGACTTTTTAATTTCCCATACGATATTTCTTTCTTATTTTGGGACAACACACCCCTATCTTTATCCATAAATAGCATTTTCAATTTCAATGACCTCATAAACTTATACATTTCAACCTGCAAAATAAATGGATCACACTTATTTGTTGGTACAAAACCCAAACCCTTATTTAGGACAGTTATTTCATCAGTAGAAAGTTCTTTGGAGGATAAGTTAATTACCAGGTTTTCTTTCTCCTCAACGGGTAATCTCTGCCTTCCTGGTTCTCTGCCGTTAGTGCCAAGGT
This sequence comes from Xenopus laevis, assembly GCF_017654675.1. Lineage (NCBI taxonomy): Eukaryota > Metazoa > Chordata > Amphibia > Anura > Pipidae > Xenopus > Xenopus laevis. The sequence continues at coordinate 52,766,514 of NC_054388.1, read as the reverse complement.
CTTCCAACTCCGCTCCTTCGGTCTGACTGCGGGTGGTAGCATTCGCTCTCCTCCTACTGTGTCCCCTCCGTGTAGGCTTGTACCTAAAAAAGGCTGTGGGGGCATTGGCGAGGCCGTCGGACTATCTCCCTCTGTTACCGAGTCAAACGTGCGATCACGTGACCCGGAAGAAGCCGATGACTCTCTGCGATGATCTCTCTGCGTTCCGGCTGACGTCATCACTCCGCGCCCGCCTCGTGGTTGACGGCGTCCTCCCCTGACTCCGCGTCGGCCCTCTCTCCTCTGCTGCGTCCATGTATACACTTGTCCCAACTGGTAATCCTGGGTATCTCGTTTAAATTTCTTCAATTTCTTTTGCAGGATATATTCGCGCAGTTTCCCTAGTTCTATTTTAGTTGCATTTAGGGTTTCTGCCACTTCTTCTGTAGTGTATGTATTTTTCATTTCCGTGGTAAGCTTATGTATCTCTTGATTGGTCTCACGGATTTCTCCTTGTAGGGCCTGTATAGTTAGGGTCATTAGATCGATGCTGCATCTGTCTAGTATTTGATGCCATCTGTCTCTGAATTCTGCATTTTCTTTACACAGAATAGGTTCCAAATGGACCCGTAGTCCCCTGGGGATTCTAGATGCCTTCACATATTCGCCCAAGGTGGAAAGGTGCAAGGCAAGGCTCAATTCCTTTTTGCTCATGAATTCAAAGTGTTTAAGCATGTTTTTATCTGGCACAAGAGGGGTTAATACCGGTACATTCTGTACTGTGTCCAGGATTCTTTTCCTTTCCTCCTCTGTGAAGGTGTAATCTATTTATTAAAATGCCCCTGCGGATTAGGATATGTGGGCCAAACGTCTAGATCTTTCAAATTAAGAATGTATGAACATAAAAGTGTCATAAGAAACTTCAAACCAGAAACAGATGGGGTAAAAGAGAAAGAAAAAGAGAAATACAAGAAAGAGACACTACTAGCAAAACATTTTTTTGAAATGAAACACAGCGTATCGCAGCTAAGGTGGCAAATTTTAGAAGTGGTGCAAAAGGATATAGGCAATGATTTTAAAAGGAATCTTTTAAGACGAGAAGCCTTTTGGATATGGCAACTCAAAACGCTAACACCAAAGGGTCTCAATGAAAATTTCAGTTTGGCTTGTTTTTTATGATTAAAATATACATTTTCCCAAGTATATATTTCAAAAATATGTTTATTCTTAAGATTTTATGGTCACTTTTCACTTACTGTCACAACTCGCTGTTTTTCCACAGATATGAACAGTCAGGGGATAGAGAGAAAATAATATTATCAGCAAAGGTAGAAAACAATTCACTGACTTTAAGGAACTGTTGTCTGAAGACAAAGGATATGGGTGTAATATGTAGGGATATAATGAATCAAGGGAAATCACAATCACATATGAAGGATTTAATATTTTATTGTCTTGTATAAAAGGAAAAAATTTTTATAGGGTAAAACTACCTAATACTTATGCACTATGAGAATTTTAAATTAAATGGGAAAATTAAGTAAAAGGTTAATTAGATCACATGTAACAATGTAGGCGGAGCTAAGCCTATAAAGATGCTTTTTGTCACACTTGAATGTATATCCTGACGAAGGGAGGTTGTACCCCCCGAAACGTTGATATTGGTCGTGAATATAAATAAAAGAAAATCAGCAGATATATGACCAAACCCTGGAATCAATTGGATGGGCTGGGATTTGGTCACAAAGACAAGTTTAGCCATGTTGGCAGCAAAGCATACTCCTTTTTGGCTCACTTTAGATCTCCATTACAAATTATTCTGGCATCTTCCATTGTACGTATCTGTATTTCCATTACCACCTACTCCATACAAAAACCGAAGTACTAAGAAGCTGGACACACTGGTGAAGTAGGGAAATGGGGTCCATGCGGTAAATGCTCCTCTTAACCTACAAAAATGTCACTAAGTCATCACTGAAAAAAGCCCTCTCTGCACTTCTGTCTATAACCCCTCCCCAGATCAACTACTAGGCTGTATATGTGTGTGTGTGTATATATATATATTTCTTTATACATATCTATATATCTATATATATATATCTATATATCTATCTATATATCTATATATATATATCTATATATATATATATATATATATATATATCTATCTATATCTATATCTATATCTATATCTATATCTATATCTCTATATCTATATCTATATATATACACACACACACACACATACATACACATGTAACTGAAGCATGAAAACTGTAACTGACAAAGCATGGGAAACAACTGTTTTCCGTTTTAGCTAAAGCCCCCAGGCTCCCAGAGTGTGAGGCTGGACCCATTCCAGGACCAGACAGCCTGGCTCCTGGCCCACATGCTGGAAAAGTCCAAAAAGTAGACACCAAGCCTGAAGAAAACACATTCAAGCTGCTGCAGTTTCCTAGGCCTTTTCATACAAATCATATTTACTTAAACCCTTTACATACTCCCTCCCTCTGCAACATTCAAATGCAGTGACATTTTGTGGCTACATTTCCCTCAGTAAATAATATGCAAGTTCATGTATGAGCTGAACTAAGACATCAAAAGGAGTGCGCATTTCAAAATACATACAAACATCAATATCACATTTGCATAATTATTATAGGGGTATGACAGAGATAAATGCATGTACATATATACTGTGCATAATATATATGTATAAAAAAACAAACATATTTATGAAATATTCTTCCTTTAATAGGCTCAATACATCTCATCTCTATGGGGCAAGGACATCCAATTAGCAATTTTTTTATAACAATATCATTTGCAGCAATTATGTGGCAAGGCAATTGAGGAAAGGCTTTGCTACCTTGACTAATTGCTTCATTTTCAAGTTATCTATCAAGCCCCACAAACGTTACAGTTGTACCACCATCACAGCCGTGAGCGTTTATTCATTTCATACTTCCATTCACAAACACAGAGTGCAACCTTTGCAGCAGAGCATTAATCAAAGGAATGGAAGCACTATGTCTAAAGATTTACAGTGCATTGTTTTACACACACTACACACTAAAAAAAAGAAAAAAAAAAAAAAAAAGAAAAAGAAAAGTGAGTTTGTCAGAATCCTTGGAATGAGAAAAAATACAATGTTAACCCTCTTCCCAATTAGAAAAGCCCCATCTACTACCCTAGGTAGTTCCCCCTTACTGCTTCCTAACCGCATAGTGCATTAATCCAAAGTGTCCCTGGCAGCATGCTCACTTATTTATGCAGAGTAGCGCAGAGCTCATGGGCAGCATCTTCAGGATTCTTCGGATCCTCTTCCTTCCCTTCGGCAATTCACTGAACTTTTTGGTGCATGCGCAGTTCGTACGAATACCAGACTCTTCCAACTGCACATGCGCCAAATACATTGTTCTCTTACGGAGAAGACGGAAGACCCAGAAGATGGCGCCTATGATCTCTGCTGCGCTACTCTGCATTAATAGGTGAGCATGCTGCCAGAGACACACTCTGGAATAATGCACTATACGTGCAGAAAGCAGGTGGAGGGGGGGGGATTACCTAGGTTACTAGATGGGGCTTTTCTAATTGGGGGTGGTGGTTAGTTCTCCTTTAAGAAAAATGTATATAACCAAGCAGGGAGACGGCGTGTACAGATTTACTCCCTAGTTATACATTTACAAAACAGACCATTACCAATTACCTGGATACCTTTAATTATTGCAGAAAGCACCAACAAAGTTCACTGCTTTGTTTTTCCTGTTTATGATGAAATTACTTCTCATACTTTATACTAGAATCCCTAATAAATGTACTGACTATATCATTATGAATGAATTTGTTTTATTCCCAAGATATAATATATCACCATAATTTATTCTTAATCACTTAATTTTATTTGATTATGCTACAAGTAAATCTACTTTTTGTATGAAATAATTTAGATTATGTATTTTTTACAATTTTCAAAAAAAAAAAAATATATATATTGTATGTATATATATCTATCTATATCTAAATCTGTATATCTAAATCTGTATATCTATATCTGTATATCTATATCTGTATATCTATATCTGTATATCTATATCTGTATATCTGTATATCTATATCTGTATATCTGTATATCTATATATCTATATCTGTATCTCTATATCTGTATCTCTATATCTGTATCTCTATATCTATATCTGTATCTCTGTATCTCTATATCTATATCTGTATCTCTATATCTATATCTGTATCTCTATATCTATATCTGTATCTCTATATCTATATCTGTATCTCTATATCTATATCTGTATCTCTATATCTATATCTGTATCTCTATATCTATATCTGTATCTCTATATCTGTATCTGTATCTCTATATCTATATCTGTATCTCTATATCTGTATCTCTATATCTATATCTCTATATCTATATCTCTATATCTATATCTGTATATCTATATCTGTATATCTATATCTGTATATCTATATCTGTATATCTATATCTGTATATCTATATCTGTATATCTATATCTGTATATCTATATCTGTATATCTATATCTGTATATCTATATCTGTATATCTATATCTGTATATCTATATCTGTATCTCTATATCTATATCTGTATCTCTATATCTATATCTGTATCTCTATATCTATATCTGTATCTCTATATCTATATCTGTATCTCTATATCTGTATCTCTATATCTATATCTCTATATCTATATCTGTATATCTATATCTGTATATCTATAGCTGTATATCTATCTCTATCTATCTCTATCTATCTCTATCTATCTCTATCTATCTCTATCTATCTCTATCTATCTCTATCTATCTCTATCTATCTCTATCTCTATCTATCTCTATCTATCTCTATCTATCTCTATCTATCTCTATCTATCTCTATCTATCTCTATCTATCTCTATCTATCTATATCTATCTCTATCTATCTATATCTATCTATATCTATCTATCTATATCTATATATACGAAATCCAAGGGTGCACTCCGTTGACTCGGTAGAAACCTGGGTGCCAGCCAAAGTAAATAGATATTTGCAGAAAGAAGCGACACTCACAGGATGTTTTCAATGCAGGATAATTGTGTATTTATTCCACTCAACGTTTCGATCCCCCACAGGGATCTTCGTCAGGAGATTACAAAACCTGTAATCTCCTGACGAAGATCCCTGTGGGGGATCGAAACGTTGAGTGGAATAAATACACAATTAAACCTGCATTGAAAACATCCTGTGAGTGTCGCTTCTTTCTGCAAATATATCTATATATATATATATATATACATACACAGTCCAAAGTGGTGCACTCTTGATCCTAATAGGTAATTGCCTGGGTGCTGGTTATAGCTTCGAATAACAAACCACAAAAGAAAAAAAACGCACTTTGTCAGTGGTGAAGAAAATAAAAAATAAATACTTTTTTTTTTTTTTCCTTCACCACTGACAAGACCTTGGAGTGCGTTTTTTTTTCTTTTGTGGTTTTATCTCTCTCTCTCTCTCTCTCTCTCTCTCTCTCTCTCTCTCTCTCTCTCTCTCTCTCTCTCTCTCTCTCTCTCTCTCTCTCTCTCTCTCTCTCTCTCTCTCTCTCTCTCTCTCTCTCTCTCTCTCTCTCTCTCTCTCTCTCTCTCTCTCTCTCTCTCTCTCTCTCTCTCTCTCTCTCTCTCTCTCTCTCTCTCTCTCTCTATATATATATATATATAATATATATATAGAGAGAGAGTCTATAGTGTTGCACTCGCAATACAGGCAACTGCCTGGGTGCTGGTTATAACATAGCTGTCTAATCAAAAAATGAAACCGCACTCCAAGGTCTGGAAATAGTGAGAAAAGTGGAAGATTTTATTTCAACGTTTCGGCACACCAACTCGGGCCGTCTCTGAAGAGTCCTGCCCTGCTTTATGTCTGAGATTTCAGCTATCTTTATAACACAGCATTCTGTCTCCATTTATCTGCCCTAAAAATACAGTTTAAGACTGAGCACAGGTACCAAGGAGCAGAGGTCAGAAATTATAAAGAGGTAGAAAAATAAAGCTCATCTGACATGAGCTCCGTGGATTCTGAACTCACCAAGAGCCAAAATTTCTGAACAAAGGAATCACAGGGTGTTTATTTTAGGTCATATATTTCAATGTCACGGCACACAAAAACAAGCTTGTAAGAAACTGCTCCTAAAATGTTACATCAGGGCCGGAACTAGGGGTAGGCAGTCCGCCTAGGGCGCAGTCATAGGGGGGCGCAATTCTGAAAAAGAAATTTTTTTTAAAAAAAAATTTTTTATTTTTTATTTTTCTTTAAATTTGAAACTTCTTGCGGCTGCCCCAGGCCCCCAGCAGAGTTCCGCTCTGCTTTCGAGATCCAGCCAGTCTCTACTTGTCCTGCTGGCTGGATCCATCTTTTAGAGGCAGCAGGCCAGCAGCGTAACACACGTAATGCGCAATTGTGCATCCATCCACTGATGCACCTGCATAAAGAGAGGTGCGCCGCCGCGCCGGCGTGCGCCGTGACGTCAGGAGGGACCGAGGGAGCTCAGCTATGTGCCTGTGTAGTGTGGCCTGGCGGCTGGCGCGTCGTATGGGTGCGGCTGGCGTTCTCTTGCATAGCTGTCTCCTCTGAGGCGCCTCAGCTCTGACAACAAGTCTCCTCCTGAAACTGTGGGTGGCTGCCTGACTGTGCCTGGCGAGTGGCGACTGATCTGCTGCTGGTATTGGAATTTGGAGCTGTTTGGCATTGGCACACAACAACAGGTACAGACTTGGGGGGGCTGGGGGGGAATGCATTTTTTGGCACAACAGGTACAGATTTGGGGGGGCTGGGGGGCAATTAATTTTTTTGGCACAACAGGTACAGATTTGGGGGGGGCTGGGGGCAATGAATTTTTTTGGCACAACAGGTACAGATTTTGGGGGGCAATGAATTTTTTGGCACAACAGGTACAGATTTGGGGGCATATTTTGATATTTGGGGATATTTTGGGTGCTGCTGGCTGGCACAGGTACATATTGGGGGCAATATTTTGGGTGCTGCTGGCTAGCACAGGTACATATTGGGGGCGATATTTTGGGTGCTGCTGGCTGGCACAGGTACATATTGGGGGCGATAAAAAAACCTGTAAGTGATTAGGTGGTAAATGGTCCTACAGAACGGGGGGGGGCGCTGATTGAAGTCCTTGCCTAGGATGCCAAACTACCTTGGCCCGGCTCTGCGTTACATTGTAGTTATAAAATTAAAGGGATTCCGTCATGATTTTTATGGTGTCATTTTACTTCTAAATTACACCGTTTACACTGCAAATAATACACTCTACCATGTAAAATTTAATTCCTGAACCAGCAAGTGTATTTTTTTTTAAATTTATAATATTGGTGTGTAGGCAGCCATCTCAGGTCATTTTGCCTGGTCATGTGATTTCAGAAAGAGACAGCACTTTAGAATGGAACTGCTTTCTGGCAGGCTGTTGTTTCTCCAACTCAATGCTACTGAATGTGTCTCAGTGGGACTTGGCTTTTTACGATTGAGTGCTGTTCTTAGATCTACCAGGGATCTTTTGTTATCTTGTGTTAAGGAGCTGCTATCTGGTTACCTTCCCCATTGTTCTTTCGTTAGGCTGTTGGGGGGGCTGGGGCAGCTGGGAAACTGACAATATGTCTGGGCCCAGACTTCAAAATTAAATATAAATAAAATCTGTTTGCCCTTTTGAAAAATGGATTTTAGAGCATAATTCTGCTGGAGCAGCACTATTATTAACTGATGCGTTTTGAAAAAAACATTTTTTCCCATGACAGTAACCCTTTAAGGGTATTGCCCATGAATGTCTTGAGACAGTACTTAAGGGGGACACAATGCTGCGGATGAAATCTGCCTTTACAGATACAGCCATTACAGGCTGAAAACCACAAAAGTGGAAGATGTGCATTTTAGTGCAGATAAACAGAGCTGTGGAAGGGAGCAGATTCGCTTCTCTCAGTCTGCAGAAAAAAACAAAGTCTGAGAGTAGCAGAGGCAACAGTCTGTGTGTCCTTGGCTTTAGTATTCTACATTGTAGATCATTTATGATGACTATAAGACCCCGTGATGCAATGGTTGTCTGCTTTGGAGTCCTTTGTTAAAATGACAGTGTACATCCCTTTTCAACATTACTGAATGAATAGTGCTTGAGCTGAACACACTTTTTGTATGCTGTTTTTGTCTACTGAAATATCTATGGATTTTGCGCTTTCTTGGACTAAACGAATATAAAGGCAGTTTCACTTTAGCACTTCCCGTCACTTATTGTCCCAAAGAATTTGAAAGGACTAATTACCAGCCCATTGAGGAGCCCCTTAGGGTAAGGTCACCCTGGGAGATTCGGGGAGATTTAATCGGCTCTTCTTTGGGGCGACTAATCTCCCCGAACTGCTTCCCCCTGCTAAAATGAAAAATTACCTACGACACGTATATATATATCTATTGTAGTGTTTCTAAAGCAAACACCAGTTAGTTATACTAGTGCAGGGAAATAGTACAAAATTAAATATTAATTACTTTAAAAAACTTTAATTTTACTGTTGCTTTAATGGTAGATCTCTGATTGAGCTCTGAACAAATTGCCCTGTTTATAAAAAAAGGGGAAGGTGAGTTCAGGGAGTATAGGCCAACTTTCAAAGGAGTGCTTTATAATGACAAAACAAGTCATTTTGTCATTGTATTTTTTAAAATTAAAGCTACGAAGAATGTGCTCATTTAAAGGAGGTGTCTACTGTCCCTTTAATAAAGTTATTGTACACAAGCAGAAGCCAGATGAAAAAAAGAACCCAAATGCAAATACTGCCCTCTGGTCAATTATATTATAAGGGGAACTGCCATACTAACCTCACTGAGGTAAATAAAGAATGAGCAGGTGGATCCATCGACGCCATAGTTAGAGTAGCAAACATCTGATCGCCACATATCTTTCATCCACTGGAGGAGAGAACAGACATGGTGAATCAGTTAAGAATTTACAGGCTAGTCTGTAGTGAGCAGAACACAGTTACACCCAGATCAATAAACACAGGAATGGCAGGGGCTGGAGTGACCATCACAGAACAGATACATTTGCTTTCATATTCCTATTGTATATGTCTAAGCAACACGGGGCAGCTATGAACGATGGGAAACATAAAAAGAACACAGTGGCACACAAAAAAGGTAAGAAAAAATTTAGACTGATATCTCCTAGTGCAAAAATAGATCTTGTGGATATCACTCTCCTGAATAGCGATATCAGCCCTTCCTCTGACAAGATACAGCCAGAACCTCCACTGAACAGGGACAGATAACCCTCCTCTGAAAAGGAACAGTTAGCCACTCTCCTGAATAAGAACAGTCAGTCAACATTCATTCAGCGGTACAGATGCTGCAAAACTACTGTCTGCATTCTTGCTCAATTCTGGCTAAGAAAGGGATGCTGGGAGTTGTAGGGCTTCCTAGGTCTCATTAGAATCTCCTGAACTCTGGGGAAGTACAGTTACTTATAAGGAAAATCAGACTCCATGTAATAACATAAAAACCATACGCCTCTGTAGGAAAAAAGATAATGATTGCCAGGTTCTTAATAAAAAACTTATTTTGTTTAAAACAGGTCACATGCCGGCCAACAGCAATCATTTTACTCCATATCTGTCAAGAATCTGCATCCTTTATGGCTGTAACTGGCTACAATAACTGGGATTCATCTGCTAACCTTTAGTCTCCATTTGTTTCCTCCTAATGTGAGGAGCAGGATATTGTTCTCTTGTCTGTTATTTGGCATTTCATTTTAATGACCAGGGTGGGATACAAGCCATTAATTAGGGATGCTGTACAACTGTCTGATTAAAGGCAAAGTTCACCCCCCTTTTAGGGCTTATGGCACACAACATATTTTCTGATGGTGGAGAAGTGTGCAATACTGGTTTTGCAGCATATCATTTGCATTGATGCCGTCACCAGAAATACACACAATGTACATGGCATACCGCAAGCCTAAATGTTAATTATAAGGTTTATCTGCTCTTCAGTGGTACTGTATACCTCATTAAAAAAGTTGCATACATTCTACTTCCCCTTATATGCTGTGTTTGCTTACTTACTCTATGCACCCATAGATTATGTATTAGTCTCTGTCTCTAGAAGAGAACCCAAAGAGCTGCTATTGGCTGACCAAAATGCAGATTCCCAGTGGCGGTGAACAAGTTGCTAGGTGGCACATTGTCCTCACTCACCTACTGCAGCAGCTTATGGGTCTAGTATCCAGCCAAAGAGGGGCTTGTCCCATAAACATGTCCATAAAAAGAAATCCATACGTTTATAATTACCTTGGTCTTCGCCTCACAATGAGGATAGCCATCCATGGGAGGCAATTCACAATGTTCCTGGGCCCCATTTATGATATCTGTACAGGAAAAAAGATAACAGATAATTCCTGTTCAACAACCACCAGCATAGGCATCCATAGAACACTCCCAATGTCCACACCAGGGCAGAAAAGAAACAATATGTCACCCCTCCCATATGTATAAACACAAATATACAGAGAAGGAAATTTTTGGGCACACAATATATTATAACCTCATACTGTACAAAATGCCACCTCCTATCTATACATAAAAATACAAATCTACAGAGAAAACGGTTCTGAGCACACATTAAGCTACATCCTCATACTGTACTACTACTTACAAAGGAAGTATTGTTTTCACTTTAAAAGGAAATAACTATCCCTACTAAACTCGGATGTTAAAATCTTTGCTAAAATACTTGCTAATAGACTTAAATTGGTGATATCGGAGCTGATTCACCCGGACCAGACAGGCTTCATGCCCTCTAAGGCCACAGACATTAATATCAGGCGTTTGTATACCAATATCTCTACTCAACATGATAACTCGGGATCTAGAATTGTGGTGTCACTAGACACGGCAAAAGCTTTTGACACAGTCCAATGGCAGTTCCTTTGGGAAGCTTTAGCCCGGTATAAATTCGGCCCTAAATTTATAAAGTGGGTACAGTTGCTTTACGCTCGCCCTCGAGCTAGGATTATAGTGAATGGGAGGTTAACCGAGAGTGTATCCTTAGAGAGAGGCACGCGCCAAGGGTGTCCACTTTCCCCAATGCTCTTCGCTCTGGCTATTGAACCGTTGGCCATACATATACGGGCGAATGCAGGGATACAAGGGTTGAGACTGAGGAATGTTACTGAAAAAATATCGCTGTATGCTGATGATATGCTGCTGTACTTGGCAAATTCACACCAGGCTCTGGAAACTCTCCTAATAGCTGTGTCTGAATTTGGTCGATACTCTGGTCTTAACATCAACCATTCTAAATCGGTCATCTTCCCGATAGACCCTCTCCCCCCAGGCACCCCTGACTATAGATCACGTCTCCAGGTGGTGACCTCATTTAAATATTTAGGGGTAACAATACATAAAGAGCTAGATAGATATGAACAATTAAACCTATACCCGATAGTGCAGGCACTAACTAACAGAGTTGGTATATGGCAGGACTTACCCCTTTCCCTCCCAGGTAGAATTAATATATTTAAAATGATTTTTCTCCCTAAATTTTTGTATGCATTACACAATTCTCCTATCACTCCGAGGACGTCCTGGTTTACAGGGGTGGATAAAATTATTAGGGGCTTCTTATGGGCAGGAAGCCACCCACGCCTAAGCATGAAAATATTGCAAACTTCTTTGTCTAATGGGGGACTAGCCTTACCTAACCTCAAAGCTTATTTTCTTGCAGCTCAGCTAGTCTATGTCCATTGGTGGGTGGTCCCCGATATGAATAACCCAGCAGTTCTATTAGAAGCCTCTATAGTTGGTTCACTTGAAGCCCTATCTAAACTTCCATACCGAGGCGCCTCTTCTTTTTGCCCTACCACACCCTCTATGGTCACTGTAGTTCAAGCTTTTCAGAAAGCCTTAAAGGTGGTACAGGGTCCATCTGAAGTTTGGTCTCCTAGGACCCCAATATGGGGCAATAATCATCTTCCCCACTTTCATGAGCTACAAGACATAGCTAGATGGGCTCAGCTGGGAGTTAAAACCTTACGTGACATTGTGAATGGTGGTGAATGTAAAACATATGACTTACTGAGGCAGGAGATACACCCTCCCCCTAGTATGTTTTTCAGGTATCTGCAGTTGCGTCATGCCTTTAACATGCAATTTCCCGCTAGGCCCATAAGGGTGGTTGAAACTAACCTGGAGACCTACCTCCATAGACAAGACCTGACTAAACCACTCTCTTGGTTCTATACTATTTTGTTGACTGCAGGTCCTTCACCCCTGGAAAAATCTAAGACCAAATGGCAGAGAGATATTCCTGAGTTGGATGATGAGAAGTGGTCTGATGCTCTCAAAATGGTCCCAAATATTTCCATCTCAATGAGAGATAGATACATCCAGATAAAGTTTTTAAACAGAGTGTACCTGACTCCGTACCGTTTAGCGAAAATATACGATAATGTGTCAGATTGAGATGAGATAGGAACCCTGTTCCATGTGTTTTGGTCATGCCCGGTGATACAGAGATTCTGGAGTAAGGTGCTGCAATTCTTGGATGAAAAATTAGCACTCCCACATATTCGTTCCCCGGAACTCTGCTTACTAGGACTGTCTGGTGATGTTCCACTACGTTTCTATTCCAGACTCTGCTATTTACAACTTCTCTACTACGCCAAGAAAGCCATTCTTAAGCACTGGAAGTCCTTGGACCCCCCTCATTGCAATATTGGCGAAAGTTGGTAAATGACTCTCTTCCAAGTCAGAAATTGACATACTTAGCCAGGGGGTGCCCAGAGAAATTTGATGCCATTTGGGGTACCTGGTTGAATTTACAGTAGTTTGTAGAAATGAGTGTTATTATGAATAGCCGAAATGGCTGCCTCTGCATCACGTTTTTTCTTCTCTTTTCTTTTTCTTTCTCTGTTAATTGTTGAAAAACTGCAAAATAAAAACTTTTAAAAAAAAAGGAAATAACTAAAGCCATTGGTGTAACGTGCCTCTGCCAGGCAAAAGAAAACGGACTACAGTCACATCTTTTAACTAAAATGTAACATTAATTCCAGATTGAACTGAGGACAATGGAGAGAGTCCTTCCAAGTGATTGCCTGCACTCTCACCCGATGTTGATTGACTATGCTCTATACTCACTGGATGAGGGGTTATTGTACCTCTCACACTGCTGCAACAAATCCACAGATTGTACTTTTGAGAAAGGAACTTTTTACAGAAAATTGAAATAAATATTTTTAAGTCTCGAGTCCCCTATTGACAAAGTCTTCAATGGCGAGAGAGAAAAGACAGAGGGATTAACAGCAGGACGACTCCAGCGCCAAGGCAAGGCCTTGTTCATCATAGGGTTCAGTTATACAGAAGAGACAGGGCTTGAAACCATTGCCTCGCATCACATTATTTAGTGTTTAAAATGTTATTAATTGTACCTTGTGATTAAGACAGATGAAAGGATTACAGAGAAAGAAAAGGCTCCTGACAGGATAATGCAGGGCTACAAACCTGTACAAACAGACACTATTCTTCTCCTGGGAAATATTTGTTTCCCGTCAGAACTAAAATGTCTACACTTGTCATCAAAGCTCATTTGTAATGGCAAGTCTGCTCATTAATCAGCCACAGGCTCCAGGTCTCCATATACCATTATATGGAAAAAGCATTGAGCACAAAGAGAAGCAGTAGTGCTCTTTTCTTCCCAGGATGCCTGCTGGGGTATTTAGCATTTTAGCGCACTAAATTCATCATCATATAATATCAGAACTGTCTGTAGTGAGTTGGGAAGAGGGGTGACTACACTGTTCCCAGATATGTATTACCTACCCATACAGTGGCCCCAACATGCATGATCAAAGAATGCACACACCCCAGGCAGGTGTCAACCTTAGGCCCATAGCACCACCAGTATATTTTCACCTGCAGAGAAATACCGGCCACCATCTATGCTGCTGGTAGAGAAATAACAAAATATTGCCAAAACACTAAAATAAAATTAATAGTTTATATCTGCCGAATTTTAGATTCTATTAACGTGGTGCATAGAGAAAGTGCAGGAGACCCATGGGCCCTTAGAGCTGCATAAGGTTAACTCATATTCCTAACCCTTGGGAACCTAATCTCTGCTTTGCACCCTTTTGCTGGATTCAATATCTGAATGATGCAGAAGCTAGGGGTATTCCAGAAGACATCTCCCACACCCCTGTATGAAGTGCTGCCGAATGGAAGCAGGGAGAGGAGTGTAAGGAGTTGAACACCATGTAACATGCAGATGGAACAGGGATAAGGTACAAAGTGCAAATAAATTACTTTCCACTCATTTGTTTGCACTTTGGTCTCATTTATAAAAGAGACAATGGTTCGGTTTCATTTACAAGCCACAGTTCTAGGGTGCCATGGATATTACATGTTACAGTATCATGGAAGGAGTTATAAGCAGAAGAGATTAGAGCAGCTCAGGGTTCAGGACCCCTAACCAGTTATACCAAGGAATTCTAGAAATGATTAAAGGACTTTGTTCAGCCTCTCAGTGTTTCTTGGCTTCAGTGATCAGGAACAGAAGTTGTACAAGGGAGGTAACAAAATGAGCCGTGTTCCAGGAGGAACCACACACAAAGAGGAAGGTAATGTAAGAACCATGGAGAGGCACCAAGGTCAGCTTTGCCGACTCAGTCCCCTATTCAGAAGTTTTTTTTATCTACCTGGTTTATCTTACGTCTTTTCACCGGCACTTGGCACGGGCTGCGTCCATTGATTGTGTAACTGTCTTGGGATTGTCAGTACAAAGTGTTTGATGCAGTCACTTCAAAAACACAAGGCAGGTAATCTCTTAAATCCAAGCAGATTATGGATCAATGGATCCATTATGGATCTTAATCTGGGATCATTTGGTTCATTTATTTTTTGCGTTGCTTAGGGCAATGACACACAGGGAGATTTGTCAGCCGAGGTAAACCGTGCTTCCACAGGCAACAAATCTCCTGAAAATGCCACCCCATTCCCTAACATTTGAATCAGCACAAGTAAATTACATTAATTGCGGCAAACCGGCTTAATCATGGGAATTTGCAGTCATGCATTTTCCCGGAATTAAGCAAATAGCCACGAGTAATGTAATTTACTTGTGGTGATCCAAATGTTAGTGAAAAGAATGGCATTTTCGGAAGATTTGTTGCCCGTGTTAGCACATTTTTACTATGGGTGACAAATCCACCCCCATCATTGCCCTAATCCAAAACTGGATTTATCCCACCTACATATTATCTGCTAACCTTGCAGCTGGTTGAAAAAAAACTAACCATTGATGTGTTGTGATGGGTTACAATCCAAGTGCAAATTTGTTTAGTGTAGCTAAATGAGCCCCAAAGCTTTTACCTCCAAGGCTTACTTGCATTTACAACACTGCTGCCTGGAAATACCTGAAACTAATTTCATTAGGTTCTTGCCCTGCATTGTTCACCTGTACTCTATTGATAAAACCCTCATGTGCCCCTGCTGGCCCAGACCTGCTCCCCCAGCTGCCCAAGAAAGGTAAGCTGGTAACTCCACAGCGAGTCTTTTGCACATTTGTGGAGGCTTGTGGCGCGGGCAGGGGTCTGGAGTTCAGGAGGGGGCCCGAGGACTGCC
Organism: Xenopus laevis; assembly: GCF_017654675.1. NCBI lineage: Eukaryota > Metazoa > Chordata > Amphibia > Anura > Pipidae > Xenopus > Xenopus laevis. The sequence continues at coordinate 52,750,870 of NC_054388.1, read as the reverse complement.
AGGAGAGCCCTACGTTTTGCAGTCCCGGTGGGCCCCTAATGCTCCAGTCCGACCCGGAGTATGAGAGTATGGCTCATTGTTAACCCAGAACATTCCTTCTCTGTATATTTGCATTAATAACTATGGGTGAGAGTTGCCATACGGTTTCCCTTAAAGGAGAAGGAAAGGTTAAAACTAAGTAAGCCTGATCAGAAAGGTCCATCTAAATATACCAGTAAACCCCCAAAGTAATGTTGCTCTGAGTCCCCTGTCAAAAGAAACACTGCATTTCTTTCCTTCTATTGTGTACTCATGGGCTTCTGTATCAGACTTCCTGCCTTCAGCTTAAACCTCATTGCCCTGGGCAAGAGCATGCTCAGTTTGCTCCTCTCCCCCCACCCCTCCCTTCTCTACTGTAATCTGAGCCCAGAGCACGGAGAGACTCAGGCAGGAAGTGATGTCACACCACATTAATACTGCAGCTCCTATGCTAAACAAACAGAGAGTTTCTAGAGCTTTTTACTCAGGTATGGTAAAAATTCTACAGAATAAATATAGCATTCTAGCTTGCACTATTGCAGCTAATCTATTGGCAATAAAATGCCTCCGTAGCTTTCCTTCTCCTTTAAACCATACAGTATGAGGGTACAGGTTATTGCATGCACACACAGTGTTGGACTGGGAAAACCTTAGACCGTGGGCCCACTTTTCAAATTATTATTCCTCCTCTCCTCATTCAACCTCTTTATTCTCCTAGTCTTTTATATCTACTTACTATATTCTTCAATAATTAAGCATGTGCCCCCATAAAGAAATAGGGAATGACCATAAAATAGGTCAAATGATTAGAAGCAAGAGGGCCCACTGACACCTGGGCCCACCAGGAGTTTTCCTGGTATTCCGGTGGGCCAGTCCGATACATATGGAAAAGGGAAGGTTGCCATATTGCTTGGCACAAATGAAGAATCCTTATTACTAAGCTGGTCAAAGGTATTGAAAATCTTAGCTATGAGGAAAGACTGGCCAAATTGGTGATATTCACTCTGGAGAATAGGTGTTTAAGGGGTGAAATGGTAACTATGTATTAATATATAAGGGGATCGTATAATAATCTCTCTAATGCTTTATTTACCAGTAGGTTTTTTTCAGCTGACACAAGGTCACCCATTGCGTTTAGAAGAAAAGAGGCTCCGCCTAAATATTCAAAGGATTTTTTACAGTGAGAGCTGTGAAGATGTGGAATTCTCTCCCTGAATCAGTTGTACAGGCTGATACATTAGATAACTTTGAGAAGGGGTTGGATGGCTTTTTAGCAAGTGAGAGAATACAGGGTTATGGGAGATAGCTCATAGTACAAGTTGATTCAGGGACTAGTCCGATTGCCATTTTGGAGTCAGGAAGGAATTTTTCCCCCCTCTGAGGCAAATTGGAGAGGCTTCAAGTGTTTTTTTGCCTTCCTCTGGATCAACTGGCAGTTAGGAAAGGTAAAAAAAAGTTAAAAGGCTGAACTCGATGGACATAAAAGCTATGAATATCTTGTAAATTATATCCTTCTAAATAGTGAGTATTAATGTCATTTTTGTCACATGACTCACTAAAACTTGTGTATTATAATAAATAAACTACCCCTTGTTGGAAAATATGAGGATATTAGAAGTAGCCTCGGAGTTCCATGACCTGTAAAAAACACTCGCCCTTCAGCCTCGTGTTTTTATATGGTCATGGAACTCCTCTGTGACTTATAATATCCTTATATTTTACAATAGGGGGTACTTTATTCCCTATATAAATCAATGACACTGGCCTTGTCACTCACTGCAGACAGCAAACAAGCCTTGGAATACAGAGCTTCACTGGCAGAGGTACTGGTAATTCATTGTCCATAGACATGTGATCATGGGTTTGTGTAAATAAATGATTATATCCGGTAGCAAATATACTTTTCATTGGATCCCAGACAGGGCAAACATATAAGGGGCAGATTTATTAAGCCTCATTAAACCTGCACTTGACACACTTTTCATGCCAGAAATTCTTTGTTGCCTGATTGTAGCCCACGGACGTCAATGGGTTATGACAGCTGTGGAGTAGTGTAAAATAATTGTGCAATTTTATTCACCAGCCTAGCATAAAGAGCATTCACAATGTATATTTAACCCACATGCCTGAAAAGGAGCCCCATATTCATTAAGTAATATTTATATATAAAAGTAACAACTGCTGCTCCCCATGTTTTTGATGGACCTTAATGTAAGAACAGCACGTACAGCCTATCCCACTTATATTCGGCTTCCTAATCATTTTTGCATTCATTCAGTGTGCCATATTGCTTTACAAGAATGCCACATTCACATTTTCCTAATGTGTCTGCCTTTCTTTTCCCATTTAAATATTTAAAAGTATACTCTTATATTGGTTAATAGAACATATCAGCTGAACATTATGTGTCGCATATATCTTGTTTCTAGGGCACATCATGCCATCTCCTCTAGATATCGGTGTCAGGAATCTCATTCTCCCAATCCTTTCTCTTCTTTCTTCTTCAAAGTTCAAAGACACAGATAGATACTGTATCAGCATTCTGCCCTTCAAAGCACATGAAGTCTATCAAGCTGGTTTTTCTAATCCTTCAAATCTCACCCTATTTGACCTTCAGACTGGACACCCTTAGGATAGGGACGGATGAATTAGAAACACAGGCCGAGAATTCACAGCTCCAACGCCGTTTCATGTGCCTGCTGTGGTGGATTTTGGCACTGAAACATGAGTTTTATTTTGGCAGCGAAATCCACCATATCTGCCTGCCCTGAGTGGAGCTAATGTATACGGGGGCAGGAACACAGAACAGCAGAATTCTCCACTACATCTGTCCCTAGCCTTAGCTCATAACAAGGTTTCAGAAATATAGGAACATTGGGTCACCTTGTTCCAGGGGTATCCAGGGCACAAATAAGCTCTCACTTTAACTGGCCTTCAGGCTGGGCACCATTCTCAGCAGTTGCTGACTCAGCACCATTAGAACCTCAGGCAAAAGAGCAGGTAGATCACAGACTCTCTCCAATACTAATTCTTATGTAAGGTCTCTACTCTGTGATTGATTGGGGACTACTCACCAGCTACGTTTAGTTTCTCCCCAGCTCCAGTGCTGGGAATGGCCGTGGTGCTGCTGTTCGTAGAGTTTGCTCCTGTTCCATTAATCACAAGATTATCCACCTTTGACTCCAGTTTGCCAATCCGCTGTAGAATATTGTCAAGCAGCACAGCAAGAGTCTTTTTAAGATCTATGGTAAATAACAAAAGACTCTTGAGCAACTCAAAACTCTTGGACAAATCATTGCTGTAAAACAAAAGACATTTTATGCTAAAGGGAATTGTGGGGGTTTAATATGGAAATCACAGTAATGTTCCTGTTGAATTGTATTTAGTACAGGAGAATGTCTATGCTGCCATAGTTTTATGGTATCAAATGGAGTACAAATGAAGAAGCTTCTCTATGCTAATACTAACCCTAGACTAGAGTATGCCTTTCCCAACTCTGTGTGACAGGCCATGGCACTGACAATGCAGACTTTCTAAAAAATGCGTGTTCATGAGCCATATTCCTGCAGGCTTGGTTGGCCATCCATTCACGTGAATTCACCTCATCTACATTATTTTTAGAAGCAGAAGAACAAGCTAGAATGCTTAAAGGAGAACTAAACCCCCCATTGTGATAAGTCCCCATTGGCCCCCCTCCCTGCCTCTCCCTGTCTTACCCCTGAATTCTTTCCCCTCTAGAAATAGCGACTCCTTTTAATTTTTCTATTTTTCTGTTGTTCCTTAAAGTGGAACTCCTAAAAATGAAAAATTAATTTGAAGCAACTTCCCAATATACATTAATTATAAATTTTCACTGGTTTAAAATTATGTGTGAATGTAATTGCTATTGAAAGCAGTGTATTTCTGCTTATTTCTGTAATCTGCACCTATTCCTAGTTCTGACTAAAAACATATTTAGCAGAAAATACATAGTGAAGAATCATCAGAACACTGGACTGGTGGTTTGTATGCTGAAAGTGTTGTAGCTTACAGACAATGTTTCAGGCCTCAGGTTTAAAATATATATATATAGCATAAATCAGTTCTGTTCTAGATATATTAATCAGCTGGCTTCAGCTACTTTGTTTAACGGGTCAGAACCAGTAGTGCGGAGTATATGAACAGCCAGACAGATGGTAAAAAAAACTTTGGGTGGAGTTTCCCTTAAGCATTGTATAGTTGTGACAGCAGAGACGCCACAAGGCTGAGCACTCTTCCTTTCTAAGTGCATTACATCTTAACAATAAACACCTTGTCTTTGCTTGTTACTAATTAAATCAATATAAACCCTGCACTTAAAATAAAGCTCCTCTGTGCAGAAAGAAATACCCACAGGGCACTGGCTTACTCATCTCACAAATATTTATTACTGTGGGCTTTAAATAACCACTTAAATGGCTAAGAAGGCATATAAAACTTGTCTTAAATGGAGAAAAGCTTCCGATCCAAACTCTTTCCAAATATTATTAGCCCCCGATTCTCTCTTTCGATATGGACTATGCATTTCCCAACTATCGATCAGAACCCAACATCCATCAACAAACAAATTATAAGTCCTGCCCTGCTTTAGGGCTGAGATTCTAGCTAGCTGTATAATAGAGCATTCTGTCATAGGGTCTCATATTTCCTCTGTAAGCAGCAGTCCTGCCCTGCTTTATGGCCGAGATTCTAGCTATCTTTATAACAGAGCATTAGGTCACAGTGAAACAGATCCTATCTAATACCTACTGGGACACTGGATATGGAGGTTTAAGTAAATTCCCAAGCTCAAAATAGAGGTGCATAAATAAATGATAAATAATAGAAGCCACAGTGTTTGGCGATTCCTGAAGTAGAGCAGTGTGTGCCTTGGAGACCATGAAGACCAAATATCTTTTGAAGAGTAAAATAAAAATTAAAAAAACCCCATCAAATAACGCAAAGCCTTTTCATGTGCTTTTACTGAGCAGATATGAGATTCTCTTGAGGAATGCTCTGAAAGCAGCCAATCTGATGGTTGAAATGCCTCACCAGCAGCAAAGGTGCAAAGATCATAAAGGATTTTCTTAAAAAGTGTCACGTCTCTCAATCTCCTCACATTCCTGTGACAAGCTGGGGACTGACAAACTACATGTCGCTCTTCTTTTTTCCCAGCATGAACCAATTTACTTCCTCCTTGCCATAAATGTTAAAGCAAGATCTTGTTAAACTATTCACGAGTTGTTCTCTTGCAAAAGTCAAAAGGTTAACCGTTTGAATTCCACCTCTAATTCAAAAAATACAACTCCCAGCATCCCCTGATAACCAAACTGCAGGTTTCTCTGCTTTGATTTAAGCATGTGCACGTCCTCATGCGGGGAAGTTGCAAACGGAACATTGAGCTTAAAATGTCCCGATTAATACTGGACATGTAGATGACAACCTGTTGTTAAACAAGCATACATTGTGTGTCTTGGCAAACCCAAGGGAAGTACAAAGGATACAAAAACACACAAGAATTGTAGCGATTGGATTATTATAAATAAACTTGCTGTGTAATGTAACAGTCTATAAACACCTTAAGAATAGATTTCTTTATTTTTACTGTACAATTTATAACTATACCCGGTTTGTGTTTATGCCTTGTAAAAACTGTATACATTGGTGGTGCTATTAATAAATACATACATACATACATACATACATACATACAATAACAGGGAACTGGAGAATCTGTTGAAATTCAGACCCTGTCCTGCCTGCAACCCACCCCAGCTGCTATTAGGGAACATTAGGAGTGATCTTAGGCAGAAAGCCCGACACCACAAGCACTACAGCTCCCTGCAAACTCATCCAACTGCTGCATCACAGCCCTACACACATCCAAACATCACATCAACACACACACACTTTTCTCATTGGAACACAAGAGGATCATGAATCAAACCTTTCTTGCTAGAAAAACTCTATATGGCAAAAATATTTCCTGCTGCTGCCAAACACTACTAGTGGGGACAGCAGAAGGTAGGACTGTCAGCAAGCAGTTCAACAGCTGCGTCTCCAATAAGAAAAGCCCCCCTATAAACAAAAACAGAGAGTAGCGGCAGAGCACAGACTGTTCTAATGGCTAATTGGTACTGTACTTTTTAGCACAATTAACTATTCTATGACAACTCTCTGCAGAGGCTATGCGGGGACTGTTCCTGCTGAATTGTGCTTAGTACAGGGGAATGCCTATGCTGCAATAATTTCATGGTAACGTATCAGTTTTAACTGGTCCTTCTCAATGCCATGCCACATCCCACCTTCTAGAACCACAACCATTTGCCTGGTTCTACACGTGAAAGAAAGCAAAATGGCTGTAACTACATACCTGCACTAGGGTTAAAACATCACATCATTGCACAGCATGTGACTTTCACATCACTCAGAACCCACCCAGCACTCTACATGTATATGTAAGATTGGTACAAAGCTTCTTGCACCATTGGGCAATATAACCACTTGGCTTTTATGGATACACAAAGTATCAGTCTGTGTAACAAAAAAAATAGTGCTAAATACAAACTGCAATCACATGACATAAACAAAGTCCCCCTTGGGCAACCTGCACCACTCTTAATGCTGCTAAAAGGGATGGGGAACAAGAATTTGCAAATCAACATCTACGGGCGCTGCAGGGAAATAATGGTCTTCCACATTGGAAGTCACTTGGGAATGTTCTATATTGTATAATTGGCAAATTTATGCCTATTTGCAGGTTGAGGTCAAGGTCTGCATGCCCATTATCTTACGTCTCACTTTCACCTCAGGCAGCCTGTATTTGTAGGCCTTGTAGTGCCTGTTCCATACCACTCCCTTTGAGATGTCAGACACGGGTCTATAAATACAGTTGAATCATTGAGTTGGGAACAAGTTGGGAGCAAGCAGTTTAGAGTCGGGTACAGGTTGATTTTTTTGTCAGCCCGCATATCGCTAGTTCTAGGGCACACAATAAGCTATACACTACATACTGCACTGTTAAACTATATTTGTATAAATACAAATATACACAGAAGGTATGCTGCGGGCACACAATAAGCTATACCCTCTTACTGTATTGTCTATCGTTGCATATTTAAGAGGAAATTGTTTGAAGATAAGTCCCAACAAGTCATAAAAGCAAGTCCAGTTGGAATAAGAATGCTGAAATTGTCATATATGCTTGGGAAGCACAGTTGAAAGGTTTTAACAAGAAAATGCAGTCAGGGAATGCTCTAAAATTCCTCTTAAACTGTATTTAATTGTGGAAAAATAAATGTTGAGAACTATCCTAACAGTATAAAAGAAGCCTCAGTCAGGTCCCTGCACATATAACCCAACCTGCAGCTCTCAGGCGGTTTTGAATTCTAAGATGGGCCGCGAGTTGTAATTTGCTGCTACAAAGTGTGGTTCGATGGGTACAGTCACCATAAAAATTGGGGTCTGTTACCTCTTGTGTTACCTTTGTATTTGACATTTCAGTGTTGTCTAGTGGCTTCAGTTTTCTTGCTCTGTTTATATAGCTTCTATGAATATTCTTTTGATTCTGTTTACATTTTCAGCCTTGCAGAAGTCATGTATAGGTATACATACAGACCCATCTATACAGGGTCGGATTGGCAGGAGGAACACCGGTAAAAAACCCGATGTGCCCCGCTGGCCCAGACCCAATCCCTACCAGGGCTCCCCCAGGCCATTGATCTCCCTCCCCTGACACACTGAAGGTAGGTTTAATTGATGGACACTCTGGGGAGGAGGTAGGGTGGGTGGCAGCGACCACTGTAGGCGTGTGTGTTGGGTGGGCCTGGCACCCACCAGTTCAACCCTTTATCTATGTTAAGTCATCACTAATATCACAACATCACCTGGCAGGGCACACCACAACCTCACTGCACTTATCATGCTGCTTCAATGACAATTCAGTTCTTAAGCCTTAAGGGCAGCCTCTGATTGGCCCCCACAATCTGTTTATAATCACCCCTACTGTATCCTTCTGCATGGTAAGGCATTACCAGGGATCAATTATGTTTTCATCCACCAATTAAATGCCCTTATGTATGCAAGACAGCACTTTATTTGCTTTATAAGCCACTGAATGACACTGTCTAGAGTTACACAGTTTGTTATCCACAAAAATCCCAAGATTCCTCTCAATTAAGGATACTTCCAACACACTGCTATTTAGTTTAAACTAAATGTCAATACCACCTTACAATACCCACCTCAAGATCATTAATAAAGCAAGTTAAAAAGCAAAGGCCCATGGACAGACTCCCTGCAGTTCTCCACTAACAACACTGGTCCAATTAAAAATGTTCTATTTACTACCACTCTTTGTACTCTCAAATATTTTAGCACTTAGACTTTATAGGGTTTGTTCGCCTTCAAACACTTTTTTTCAGTTCAGTTGGTTTCAGATTGTTCACAAGAAATAAAGACGTTTTCCAATTACTTTCTTTTTTTGTATTTGTGACTGCTTTTCTAATATTAAAGTGTAAAGTTTCATTTTTCATCTTCTAAAGCAGCTCTGGGAGGGGGGGAGGTCATCGACTCCAACTGTTTTAAATTAATACATTTTTAGAAAACATTTTTAGAAAACAACTGCAAATTGGCTCAGAATTCCACTCTCTGAATCATATTAAAGTTTATTTAGAGGTAAACCCCTTTAAGGAATCCTGAAAAATTAAGTAAAGTAGTTTGGCAATCATCCTGTCATATCCATTGTATGATTTTGGACCTTTGTTTACCTTTGTAAAGCTTGTGTTCTAATCTCTTTACACTTTTCTATCCATCCAGTCACCCATCCATTAATACTTATATTATATTACCCTATGCTAAGCACAATTTAGCAGGTACAATCTCCCAAGTTTGCTTACAGTGTTTGAGTGATACAATTATACCGAAATAGATATTTCCCTGTATAATGACTAATTCATAATTCTAATTCTAAAGCATTGTGGCACCTTGATCTGTAATTTGCAGAGGGCCCTAATATAATAAACAATGGGTTTACCAGTTGCATTTCTGAATGAAAATAGGCATTACAGCAGCATCTGCCAGGAGAATATACAGATTACACTTTTTTCATCCTTACCATAAGCAGTCATGGTCCCGACATATGGACCATCCATTACATTCCTGTTTTCCTCTGCCAGTGCTTTGATATATTGCTTGCTGAGATCCAAAATCTGTTCTCGGAGCACGGAGCTGCTTTCGTGCTGAGTCCCCTGTTGTATGGTGAAATGCAACAACATCATGCCCCAAATAAAGCCAAAGGTCACGAGGAAGAAGCCCAGCTTCTGGGAGGACAGTTTCCAAGGGGTGAACAAGGCCATTGCCTTTCTGATTGTTTAGTCCAATGAAAGAACAACCTCAAAGAGTGCAGAAAGTACACAAACCCATAGTATTAATGTCCATTATCCTCCAGGCTGCTTGTTTCACTGTACACACCGCAAGTCTTCAACTCCATATTGCTGCTGAAGAGACAGAGAAATTCAGATTAACTTCCATCAAAATAAAATATTTTGCGTAGCTAAATTCACAGACACAATATTATTTTGTTTGGGAGCATGGTCTTATACTGCCCTGCATGCTGTTTGTTCACAATTAAATTGAAAGGGAGGTTTCTAATGTAAATTACAAAATTTTTGAATATTTGCATAAAAAAAAAAAGAAGCTGCATAACCTGTTTTTCACAGGCTGGGGGACAGAGGTCGTGCAGCACCTTTGCGAGGGTTTCACCATTAGGGTGTTTTGAATGTCAACTATCCAATAATCCCCATGTATTAAAACTTTTCAAATTGTAAATGTAATCGGCATAGACTTCTGTTCTCTGGTTCTAACTCTGGAATCAATGAAGCTGTAGTCAGTTCTCCTCAAGGTTTTGCAATCAGCTGGCTTCTGCTACATTATTCCAGGAGTCAGAACCAGAAGTGCAGAAAATATAAACAGCCACACATATACCGATTTCAATTGTATAATTACAAATTACTTTAAAACCACTGAAAACTGGAAAGTTGCTTACAGTTCTGGATTTGTGTAGGGCAACATCATTCTTGGAGCATCACGCTGTCCCCCATTTAAAAATAAACGGCTCCACTGGGGACTGTGAGGAGAGGAAATTTTGAAAGCTGTCAAAATCCTTCCCATCCAGTTTTTAGTGGTAAGGGGTTGTTATATGAATGTGAGCTGAAAGGCAGATACAAGTGTACAGGAGAAGAGGTTTGAGCACCCCACTAAAATCTTCCCACGATTTCTTAGAATGATATTTGCTTACACTAGGCAAAAATAGTTTTTCAGTGGCGTTTCCCTATAAACAAAGTATTGTAGGGTGTGAGCTTCAGGGAAGCTACAAGTGGGCAGTGGGGAGGAGAGGTTTAAGAGCCCTGACCTAGGGGTGCACCACATTGAAATCCACGCCTGGTTGCTTTCATTATGGAAAATATAGTTTTTAGGTGGAGTTCCCCTTTAAATAAAGTCTTGACAACTCTCATTTCATCCACAGAATGATGGGTGAATTTGGGGGGGTAAACTGTTTTAGTGGCTTATAACAACCAACCAGAAGGAAGTCTTTACTGGCATATTATTTGAAACCAAACATCTGACTGGCCTTCATTAAACCATAAATCCGTTCCGGTTCCTCCTTCACCCTTAGTAATAAAGTTAAAAATGATGATAACAGCGATTCTGATTATTTTCAAGGTGAATGTTAAAATGACCACACTGGTTGTTAGGGTCAGTGGCCCAGCAATCAGAAAACACATTAAATATTAGGCTACATTTTCTCTGGGACCCTTAGAATCTACTTAACGTAACCTGGAAATGTGAAAAACAAAAGAGTGTAATCTTCTGCAACATACATTTACATTTCAGCGTGTTTCCCCCTTAAAGCTCAATTATAGCCAGAAAGAAAGTATATAAAAGCACAGACAAAGCATGCATCTAGTAACCCATTAAAATCCAACTTGATCTTTACTTTGGGTATAAGGGCTTTATGTTAATCGTTCCTGGAATCTAACGAGTTATGCTATCATCTACTTACTGTGGCCCAGCAAGGGGCCAATACCCCATTTAAATACAAATTGTACCAGTGTCTGCTCAGTTCAGCCTAAAGCTGAATTTATCTGGTCTCAGGTGCACATGGAGGCACACAGATTAATAAGGCACAGTCTGCAATTACCCAACAATGAAATTACACCCAGAGAAGAACATTCCCTAAATAAGACGTTGAACGCACGCTTGCCTTTGGGGCTTTAAGTGCATAAATCCTAATGCAAAAATAAAAACAATAGCATGGGAAAACACATTTACAGAAAGTCACGTGAACTAAAGCTGCAGCATGCAGTGTTTGGAGTGGGGATGCTGGGAGATGTAGTTCATTGAAGTTAAAACTTCACAGCTAATATGGAAATTAATAAAAATACAGAATGTAACTGTAGAATATAGTAAATAATATACATTACTAGTTCTCGAAGCAATACCCTTACCTTATTCATACATACAGAGAAGGGAACACAGTGTGCCAGGTGACTGTAGAGCAGCAGTTTTGTATTACTGCTGAGCCCCTTCCCCTGTCATGTGACATGTAAAGTCATCCCTGTTATGATGCAGGTAGGCAACAGACCCTTAGGGCATGAGCACACGGGCAGATTTGGGGAGATTTAGTCACCTAGCGACTAATCGCCTCTTCTTCGGGGCAACAATCTCTCCGAACTACCTTCCCCTACTAAAATGAAAAATCACCTGCGCCAATGCACTCACGGCGCTTCAATTTCCAAAGACGCTCGAAGTTTCCTCGTGAGGCAACGTTGGGCCACTTCGGAAATCGAAGCGACTAATTGCACATTTTTGTAGCCAAAATGTTCCCATGAAATAAAAACATACGTCTGTGTCAAAAAACCTATATGATGCCAGTAGCTGACACTATGGCACGGATGAGGTGCCTGTAAGATTTTGGGTGCTTCACTTGGTCTCCACACGGCAAGCAATATTAAACACATAAATCAGGTTTGGTTTTTTTTGCAAGCGATCTGCTGCCTGTCCCTGGGTCTCATCTGCCACTCATTCACCCAGCATAGATCCCCCTTGAAATTGCCAAACAGTCAGTTGTCCTAAAAGATTGGCAAAGATCAGCCAAACTCTACATGTGACTACACAGTGGAGTCAACACTAATTTCCCCATCCAGCAGTGTTGGGTAGCTGCTGCTAGTTGTAGTTTACCAACAACCTCAGTATGAAACGCGGAAACACAGTATAAAATGCAATAGATCTATAAATCATTTGCTGGCACGTATCTCCTTAGCCCCGCGCAGCTCTACAGTGAGTTAATTCCTCCGGTGTGGGAAAGAAAGTGATATACAACTCCTGTACACCTGCTGTGTGGCTTATCTCCAAGAAAATCAACCTTTTGCAACTTGACATTTCCTTGACTTTCCTTCACTGACATTTTACTAAGTGTTTTTAGTTATTGATGGTAATTTAGTGGCTCGCCCACGGCATCAGAGTGTTCGCTTCAGGTAGCAGCTATTTGCATTCTAACTCGCTGCCTCCCTGCTTACTAACATGCACACAGGCTCTATCTTATTACCAATACACTTGTAACCACGGCCAAAGGAGATACTCACCATAAAATGACCTTTTAATAATATACATGACTTATTTTTATAAATTAGAAAACATTTTCTTCTTTTGTAACTTTGCATTTTAGAATTTAAACTTATCTGATTGCTAGGTTTTTACTTTCCCTAGCAACCAAACAGTGGTTTGACTGACAAACAGACTGACAGAGGATTAAAATAAAACAGTCTGATTAATAATCTAACATCAGAATCAGTCTGTTCTTGTTGGGAATAACTGACCCTATAAACCAGAAGACAGAAGTGAATTGATAAAAATAACAAGTAGGTAACAAGAGGAATCAGTATAATCAGAAATAAAATATTAATACAGTGTACCAGATAACTATAAAATAGTGTTTGGTTAATTAACTTTTTTCCCTTAACTCTTGGTGGATGTTTTTCATTCAATTTCCCTCTAAAACATTATAAAACTGATTATGATTATCTATTATTATTGCTTTACAACCCTTTAGCCTGGGGAGATAAGGAACGATAAAATTGAATGCAGTCCTTTCTCATTGCATTTCTACAATACTTTAAAACAGTGCTGTCCAACGAATTACATGTCATTTGCCGATTAAGTCTCATACATCGTATTTGAGGGTCAGATTATATTAAAATTATGATGTCATACATTCAAGTCCATGTAGCTCTTTAACAGATTAGAGGGGCATAAAAATCCTTTGGAGGGCCACATCCAGCCCACGGGCCTAGAGCTTGACAGCCCTGTTTTAAAAGATGGAAAAAATACCAGAGCTGAAGAGAAGTCGGGTTGCAGGGCTCAAAGCCATTAGTGTTGGACCCTACCTCAAGATGAACTCATCCACACTTTATATCCACTGAGAGATGCAGATCATTCTTCTATAGTGAATAATGTACCCATGTACCCCCTATTGTAAAATATAAGGATATTATAAGTCACTGAGGAGTTCCATGACCACTGCAGTTGCTCCTTGATTAATGCCATAATAAATTATACTATAACTTGGTTTGTCCAAAATTGTGTCCCATTACGTGAGCTGGAATTGAATAAAAAAAAACACACGCCATGTACCTGGGACATTCCCAGAGGCGTATCAACATTTTCATGCAAATTCAAGCAAGTTAAAGTTCTGTCCAGTTCTAAGCAAAAACAGACAAAAGGCCACGTGTGACACCAGCAAAATAATCTAGTCCATTCCTTATTACCACAAAGAAAGAGATAACACAAGAATTGAAGCCTGAGAGGGGCAAATATAATCCTGTGTGAGAAATAAATGGGATACAAAAGAGAAGCAGGACGATTGCGTGACAGAGGAAATAATGGGGAAAGCAGATGTTATGTCCCTCGGTGCTCACTGAGGATAAAGCCACAAAAAAGATCTTTATCACAATCTAAAGGTCAAATGACTCTTGGGGTTGGATTGATGCCCATGGCAGCACTGTGCTTTCACTCACATGGAACCCAAATGGCTCATACAGTAGTTTTAAGATAAAGTATGAAACAGTCTCGTTTGAACAACTTGGCACTACTCAGATCTCGCTTCCACATAATGGTTATGATTTTATAAGCTTAACTTTCCTTCTAATAATACATGACGAGACACCAGAGGACACTGAAAGTAAAAAACCTGCCCAACATTTGTCCGATATTTCTTAGAAAATGGAACTGGGGAAGGATAAATCCTGTACTAACTTAGAAATACAATAATAGGTATCACGTTTGCCCAGATGTAAAAACCCAAACCAAAAGCTTTTTACTTTCAAGAGGTGATTAGTAAATGCTACCTCCTTGTTATAGGTGACCAGGGCCCTTTTATTACACTACCCTAAATAATACCAGCAGCATAGTTTCTCAATTACAAGCCCGAGGCAAGAAACCTTCTCACCCTTATCAGGATTTCTGGGAGTTCCATCATAATAAAATTTCAGGAACACAGGATTAGAAATTGTGACAATCCCAGGAAAGGCAGGATGAATGTGAGGCCTACTGAACTGTGGTGTAAAGTAGCCGCTTACATCCAGACAGTCAACAGCAGGTTAGCTGAAAGCAAAATATCTGATTGGTTGCAATGAAGCAGAATTGCCAGTATAAAACACAGGCTGTGACATCTGGTTGACCGCTACAACTAATAATTAAGTAAAACTTGGTGATGAAAAACTGAACATCAAGACCTGTCAAAATCAGCAGGTAAACAAACCCACTCTGATTGCAAAGAGCATGAAATCTGCCAGACACTGAAATGACAAAGAACCTCAAGAAATCATCCATGTTTCCATTGTGTGTTACACACTCTACAGTGCATACAAACAGCACCCAATAATAACACATACTTTTTATTGTTTTGTTTATCGTTAATTCAGCAAAACATGCTACCGTAAACTCCTTTTCCATTTCCAAAGAGCTGGTATAGCTCGAAACGTTGCCGATGCACGAATAAATATCATTTATCACAGAACAGAGTGCTGCTGCAGTTACTTCACTCCTTTTCCATTAGTGCCACAGTTTGTGCCGACATGATTGATTTATTTATTCTCCTTCTCTCTCCCAGGCTGCTAAATTATTTAGAAAGAATAGAAGTCTTATTTTATAGCACCAACAAGATAGAGCTTGTCTCATCCCTAAAGCTCATGGCACAGGACTTTTTATTCTATGCTGTTATTTTTGAGCTGGCATAGAAGCATCCAATTTCTGTTTAGGAGCTGATCATTGCATTTTATGGAAGTTGCCCCAACATTTTTGGATGAAATTGGCTATACCGAGTTCCATTATTTCCAATGCCAGGTTCCTCTGTGGGTGCTAAAACAACTGCAATGGTGTACGCACCCTCTGTGCCTTGAGACTAAAACCTATAGTACACATGGCACTTAAACCACTATGGCAGCACTGGAAATGCCAAGAATGGGCCTGGTGATGCTTGCGTCAGTTTTTGAATGTTTTTTCCCCTTTTAAAATTAATTAATACCAATCCCAGCCAGAAGGCCCGCAAGGTTTGTTTTGCTACAAATAAAAACAACCCTGGTATACCAGCAAATTGTGGGAATCCAATTAGTAACCAGATTGCTTAAATTAACCTAATATTACCCTTGAATGAATAATGATCCCGGTACTGGTGGATTCCAAATCTCTGTCTTTAGAATTGGCATTATACAAAAGGGTCAGCGACAGACGTTCTTTTAGTGATGCTAGTGGCATTAAAGGAAAACTATACCCCCAAACAATGTAGGTCTCTATAAAATGATATTACATGATACAGCTCAGGTGTAAAACCCTGCTTCATGTAAATAAACCATTTAATAATAATATACTTTTGTAGTAGTATGTGCCTAAAAAGAAAATTATGATTCAAAAAAAAAGGGGGCCGCCCCCTGGGATCGTAGGATTCACGGTGCACACAAACAAACCATACATGTTAGGTCACATGAACCAATTAAAAGACAGAGTTCTGTCTTTTGCTTCAACACTTCTTCCTGTTACAATTAGAGTTGCAGTAGTTCTGGTCAGGTGATCTCTGAGGCAGCACCATCACGAAATGGTGGCTCATACCAGTTTGGTAAGATTATTTAATATGTCACTTAATATGATATAATACTTAATATTTAATCTGTTGCTTAAATATTCATTTTGGGGGTAAAGCTTTCCTTAAACGCAGTCTTACTAAATCAGTTGGTCTGTTCTTCCATGAAGCAAGAACGTAAGTAAATAATTTACAATAAAGGTATGAGACCTATTATCCAGAATGCTCAGGACCTGTGGTTTTATGGTTAATGGATCTTTCCATAATTTGCACCTTCATATCTTACGTCTACTAGATAATCATGAAAATATTAAATAAACCCAATAGGCTGGTTTTGCTTCCAATTAGGATTAATTATATCTTAGTTGGGATCAAGTACAAGGTACTGTTATATTACTAGAGAGAAAAAGGAAATAATTAAAAAAAAAATTGGATTATTTGGATAAAATGGAGTCTATGGGAGAAAGCCTTTCCATAATTCAGGACCCATGGTGGGGAAAGGCTACTGCATACATTTATACACAATGTGGTAAAATTACAGTTCCCAGAATTCTCCTTTCGTTCCGACTCAGTTTATCCCATTTTCTCCTTGGGTGGCAATCACAATATAACTGTCTGTATGAGTCAGCGCTAAAAGCTAGGAGAAAAAAGAATGCAGCATAAAGAGAATCTAAGTGTAGCGGGTTGTTGGTTGTTTTAGTTCCACACTCTCCCAAAATTCTACTTTAAGGTGCTTGATTACTTGTTACTTCCACCACGTGTCTTACTTATAAGTTGGGTACTTACAAACGTTTTAATACTTTTAGGCATTCAAATATAACCAGGGTAGTCTGCTCTTTGGCTGTTCCGTGCCTTCGGAAAATATAGAGCGCAGAAGGTAGTGCAAAACCTTTTTATTAACGTGTAAATAAAAACAATTATTCCACTGACATTTTAGAAGATTTTTAAGGCGTATTGAATCTCCACTTGGGGAAAATTACTATGCGTGTTATTAGCCTGGTGTCAGCTCCGACCCGCGTTGCTTCCACCCGATGTAGGTCCCCTAGGCGCCTGGAGAGGTAGTCACTGCCCTCGCCTTACGCCTTTCGTCTCCTTGGGACTTCTTCAGACGAACTCTGACGAAGTCCCAAGGCGACGAAACTTGAAAGTGGAACTGTCATAGACATGCACTCAAACTTAGTTGATAGTCATAGTTGTTTTTCGTGTATTTTTTCTAATATAATTTATAGTTATGGACATTAAAATCATATATTTATTATGTTTCTTCAACGTGACACGTTGTTCTACTCCTAACAACTCTGTGTGCCTGTAGTACACTGTAGTTAATCAAGTGGAGGAGGAAGTAAAAGAAAATACATTCTTTAAATATAGAAACAACGGATACAAAAAAAAAAAAAAAAAAAGCTTTCAGAACAATGGGTTTCTGGACCGAACAACTTATAGACCTGCTTAAAATAGATCTATAACATGTCAAATGTTTATTTAAAGGTTATTTAAAGGTTTACTTATTATTTAAATATGCCAGTATGATGCAAATTTTCAGGCAGTTCCCACACAAGGAAATGTTCAGAAGCAAATTGCAGTAGGTTATAAGCCTCCAGCTGTTCTCCGTGCAGACGAAACGGCAAGAAAGCAATGATATCCTCTGTGTATTTGTATTTAGATACAAGGGACTAGGGGCAGCGGAGCTCAGCACATTATCTCACAAAACAAAATCCACCATGTAAAATATTCCCTTCATGCTGAATTCACCTGCTGTGCCCGCACACAAATCGACCTTGAGAAATATCAGCTGGTTAGTCTGGTGCTTAAAATGCGTATTGCCCTCTAACCCTTCCCTTTTTCTGCCCACCCATAGGGGATTTGAAAACATCAGATTCAATGCACTTTAGGCAATTGCAGTTTCTATTTACACATAGTTACATCGTTACATAGTTAAATTGGGTTGAAAAAAGACAAAGTCCATCAAGTTCAACCCCTCCAAATGAAAACCCAGAATCCATACACACCCCTCCCTAATTTTAATTAAATTCTATATACCCATACCAATACTAACTATAGAACTTAGTATCACAATAGCCTTTGATATTATGTCTGTCCAAAAAATCACCCAAGCCCCTCTTAAAGGCATTAACTGAATCAGCCATCACAACATCACCCGGCAGTGCATTCCACAACCTCACTGTCCTGACTGTGAAGAACTAAAGGGGTGGCCTCTGGTACGGTGATCCACTTTATGGGTAAAAAGGTCCCCTGCTATTTGTCTATAATGTCCTCTGATGTACTTGTAAAGTGTAATCATGTCCCCTCGCAAGCGCCTTTTTTCCAGAGAAAACAACCCCAACCTTGACAGTCTACCCTCATAATTTAAGTCTTCCGTCCCACTAACCAATTTAGTTGCACTTAGTCTCTGCACTCTCTCCAGCTCATTTATATCCCTCTTAAGGACTGGAGTCCAAAACTGCACTGCATACTCCAGATGAGGCCTCACCAGGGACCTATAAAGAGGCATAATTATGTTTTCATCCCTTGAGTTAATGCCCTTTTTTATGCAAGACAGAACTTTATTTGCTTTAGTAGCCACAGAATGACACTGCCCAGAATTAGACAACGTGTTATCTACAAAGACCCCTAGATCCTTCTCATCTAAGGAAACTCCCAACACACTGCCATTTAGTGCCCAGTTTTCCAGTTTAGACAAATCACTCTGCAAAGTGGCAGAATCCTGCAAGGAACCTATAGTTCTGCACAATTTAGTATCATCTGCAAAAATAGAAACAGTATTTCAATTCCCACCTCCAGGTCATTAATAAACAAGTTGAAAAGCAAGGGACCTAGTACAGAGCCCTGCGGTACTCCACTAACAACACTGGTCCAATTAGAAAATTTTCCATTTACCACCACTCTTTGTAGTCTATCTTTTAGCCAGTTCTCTATCCAGGTACAAATACTATGTTCCAGGCCAACATTCCTTAATTTAACCAGTAACCTTTTGTGTGGCACTGTATCAAATGCTTGAACAGGATTCTGTGTTAATTACGATAAAAATACAGCTAACATACTATTCTGGCTTAGCGACAATTTCATCACTTTAAATGAGGGAATAGGGTTTTTTTTCTTTACATCTAAACAGCTAAGCATGCCGATACCCATTGTGCCCAGGTTTTTGGCTCAGACTCTAGCAGAGTATTCTGTCACAGTGATCCTATCTGATACCCATTGTAAGCCACAGCCATGCCCTGCTTTATGGCAGAGATTCTAGCTATCTTTGTAAGAGAGCATTCTGTCACAGTGACACAGATCCTATCTGATATCCATTGTAAGCAACAGTCCTGTCCTGCTTTCTGGCTGAGATTCTAGCTATTTGTATAACAGAGCATTCTGTCACAGTGAGACAGATCCTAACGGACACTAAATACTGAGAGATTGCTATAAAAAAGATCACACATGTTTGAGCAGACTGTCTGCTGGGAAAGCAACATATGAGAATACAAAGTGAGACAGGAGCCACAATAGGTGGGTCAGATGATTTGCAAGTGAAGGGATTCACAAGGAAACAAGAGTATGATAAGAGGGTGTGGCAGGAGGAATTCTGCATGCAGAGTGGAAAGTGAATGGATAGATGGGTGGTGTACAGGTCAAGAGCAGCACAGTGGGTGAGGAGCACAATAGCAGTTAAATAAATATTATAGGAACTGTAACACCAACAAATGAAATTGTTTTAAAGTAGCTAAAATATAATGCACTGTTGCCCTGCACTGGTAAAACTGGCGTGTTTGCTTCAGAAACTCTATTATAGCTTATGATAACAAGATGCTGTGCAGCCATGGGGCCATTCAGTTTGAAAAAAGGCAAAGCGGTACAGGTTACATAGTACATAACAGAAAAGTTCCCATTGTATTCTACAGAGCTTATCTGTTATCTGCTATGTACCTTTTCATCTTTGAATGGCTGCCCCCGTGGCTACACAGCAGCTTATTATATAAACTAAGTTATCTATTTGGAGCAAACAAAAAATGTTTACCAGTGCAGGGCAACAGCACATTACGAATTAATTAAAGGGGTGGTTCACCTTTAAATTAACTTTTAGAAGGTTATAGAACGACCAATTCTAAGCAACTTTTTAATTGGTTTTCATTATTTATTTTTCATAGTTTTATAGTTATTTGTCTTTTTCTTCTGATTCTTTGCAGCTTTCAAACGGCGTCGCCGTCCCCTTACTTCTAAAAAAGCGAATGCTCTGTAAGGCTACAAATGTATTGTTATTGCTACTTTTTATGACTAATCCTTCTATTTAGACTCTCTCCTATTCATATTCCAGTCTCTTATTAAAATCAATGCATGGTTGCTAGGGTAATTTGGGTCCTAGTTGCCAGATTGCTTAAAATGCAAATTGAAGAGCTGTTGAATAAAAAGTTAAATAACTCAAAAACTTTCAATAATAAAAAATGAAAACCAATTGCAAATTATCTCAGGATATCATCACTCTCTACATTATAATAAAAGTTATCTGAAAGGTGAACAACCCCTTTAAGTAAAAAAAAAACAAATTTTTTTGGTCCCTTTAAAGTAGAAATGTATGGAGGAGTAGCCCTAATGAGTGCACTGAAGATTAGTGGGTTTTGTTTTATTCATTAAAAAGAAACAATATAGAAGTTGGGTTTTCCTCTCCTTTAGAAAACAATTTGCTTTTGCCATTAAGTGTCTAGCGCCAGTCTGGATTTCCATTCTGGGGTGAGGTCAGTAGTAGTAGTTTCAGGCTGAGAAGACATTACTATACAGATGAGCGCATTCTCCAAGAGAACATGGAAAAATATCACTGTCACACAAATATCTTGTTTCTCTGTCTATGCTCTTGGCTATGTTGACATCCTTAATGTTCCAATGCTCAAACTGCTTGACGACTAGCAGGGATCATGACTGGCACTCACACAGTAAAAAAGAGTTGTGTACAAAGAGAGAACATGGCATAACTTTAATGCCAAGGGCAGATTCAGTATGAACGATTTCTATACACTTGGCAAACTGCTGATATACTGTGCTGCTACATCTTCACTCTTCACATTTATTAAACTCTGAATGGCAACAACCCGAATAAAACACAAATTTTTAGTGGGGTAAAAAAAAAAAACAACAAATTTTTCAGGATTTATTTTACCCCGAAGATGAAAAAGTCCAAATCTGGCATCTCAAACCTGCCAAGGTTGTATATAAGTCAGTGGGAGAAGTCCTGAAGACATCTTGATCTGTGCTGGGTTTCGTGCAACAACCCGAACATTTCGTGGGTTTCAGCAAAGTTTTCGGAGTGGAAAATTCTAAACGAAAAATTCCTACTATTCGTTTTTTCATGATTTGTTCGGGTTTTTTTCCCAAATGGGAAATTTTCGGGAAAGTCTATTAAATAAGGGGGAAAACCCTGTGCAGATTTGGTCTGAGTATATTTCAGAAAATAATGAGATAAATTAAGACTTAATTAATAAATGGCCCTCCCTGTGTGTCCTGCGTGAATCTGCAGGATGCACACTAAGGTGCAAAATATATAACATATACAGAGACATGCAATAACAAACACCCTCAGAGTGCAACGACCCAGGTAAGATTTGACCCCTGTGGTGCCCTCAGGGTGAACTGGGGGGGGGCTTGGTGGGGCACTGAATGCCACCAAAAGGAGATAATTTCGGTATATTTTGTATGTTTAACATAAGCTCGGGTAAATAAGGGCAACTACAATTTTTACATGCTACATTTCGAGCTCATCTGAAATTAAAAGCCACGGCAGCAGTATTGCAGTATACGAGGCACGTCCTACAAAAGACGGCAAGTTTGTTTTAATTAGCCCAAAGAGTTGCACCTTATGTTATTTGCAATAGTATGATCGCTAAGGAATCATTGTTTGAACTGCTTATCACAGATGTTATCTAGAACAAACTTTATAGATTCATTGAAATAATAGAAGTAACAAAGGCCACGAGATAGCAGTCTATTGCGCAGGCATCGTTATTTTATATACGTTGACTAATTTCACAATGAGCTGAATGATAATTGATATATGTGGGTGGAAAAATTTCAACCCACACTCGAACCTTCCCAATCAGCACGTGTTAAAACTAATGTACAACACAACTTTTATAGCCTAGACACACCTGATGATGTCATTAGAGACAGGATGGCACAGTGACATCACTGAAGGGGCAAAGAGGCAGGGTTACACTGCAGAAAGGGAGGAGTCCTGTCTGAAACCTGTTCAACCACCCCCTCCAAATGAAGTAATGTGATGTAGTTGATACTAATGTTTAGGACCAGCACTGAGCATCACTAGTGTGGGCTCCCTGCAAAGTTTTCTGACTTTGCAAGTTCTGTGTTTTTTTAGCAACCATAACTGCCCTCATTAACCTTTCACTCATATCTTTAAAGGAAAAGGAAAGTTGGTATTTACTTGGGGGTGACACCCCAGGCCGGTGCTCCTATCAGCAGAAAACTGCACCAGTCCAGTGGTTCTTCTGGTGAGCACCATGGAGCAATCAGCTTCCTTCTTCTTTGTTCTCACGGGTGCACATGCGTAGTAGAACGAAAAGCCGAACATTAACGATGAAGTTGGCTATTTCATTCTACCAGGGAAATTTGAAGAAGGAAGTCTACAGGTAGAAACAATAGAATTCTATCTGGATCTGACGATTCAGCACTAACAATGGCCACTGTTTGGGTGCCCAATCCAAATTTTCCATCCAGCACGATCAATGAGCCGACCGATATCCAAGACTTCTGCCGATATTGGTTGGCTCTTTTCCCACCATACATGCACCGAATTTTGTAAGTAAATTTGTTTTGTATGATATTAACTGTGCGTCTATGGCCACTTAAACACACATTGTATATACATATGTATATACTACTGAGAAATGTATCAACTAATGTAGCAAATTGTAACAGTTCAAAATGCACCTCGCTCACTAAACTGCCAGACTGAAACATTAGACAGGAACATTAAACTTCAAAATTACATTTTGGGAAAACCGTAAAAAATACAAATGAAAAGCAATTGAAAAAAAAGTCTTTGTTTATGGTGAATAATCTGAAAACAACTGAACTGAAAAAAAGTGTTTGGAAGGTGAACAACCCCTTTGATACACAAACTGTTTTTTTTTCATCTCTGACAGCAAAGTTGATGTATCCCTGAGGTAGGCAGAATCTTGTCCTTCCCTAGGGTGAATGGGCAGACAGGTTAGGCCAAGAGATTTTTATCTGCTGTCAAAGTATGTGATTCACACACAAATTCAAATAAAATGCACCTTCTATGTTGCAAATCCAGCTTTCTGCAGAATATAAATGGGATAAGATGAGATATATGCAGCCCAGTGCTTCTCAGGCTGGGGGGGGGGTGCGGAGCCTCTTCTTCAAAACCCCAAAAAGAGAGAATACATTTGATACCAAAATAGCTCTCATAATCAGACTCTGTAGTTTTTTTCTACAACAAACTTACAGTCCGCTGGCCTATATACACAGGACATCTTCCAGAATAATATAAGATCTGATCGCACGAATCCTCGATTCGTGCAAAATTCAAAGTTCTTTTATTGTGTACATAAATCCGACGTTTCAGCCCCCATTGGGGCCTTTTTCAAGGATATGTGTGTATGTGTGTGTGTGTGTGTGTGTGTATGTGTAGATATAGATATAGATATATATAGATATATATACTCCACTGCTCTCAACCTGCATATTTTTTGCAGGCTGAGAGAAGCAGATTCGCTCCGTGCCCCATCTCAATTTGTTTACAGGTAAACTATACCCCCAAAATGAACACTTAAGCAACATATAATTCATATCATATTAAGTGCCATATTAAAGAATCTTAAAAAACTGGAATATATATTTAAGTAAATACTGCCCTTTTACATGTCTTGCCTTGAGCCACCATTTCGTGATGGTCTGTGTGCTGCCTCAGAGATCACCTGACCAGAAATACTACTACTACTACTACTACACAGGATACCCGTGGACAGGTCTGATCTAAGCATGTGGTGAGCTCCTTTCATACTAAATTGTGCAGAAATACTACAACTCTAACTGTTACAGGAAGTGTTGAAGCAAAAGACAGAGCTCTGTCTGTTAATTGGCTCATGTGACCTAACAAGTATAGTTTGTTTGGTTTGTTTGTATGCACATTGAATCATACGATCCAAGTGGGCTGCCCTTAATTTTTTAAATGGCAATTTTCTATTTATGATTACCCAATGGCACATACTACTAGAAAAGTATATTATGAAAATGGTTTATTTACATGAAGCAGGGTTTTACATATGAGCTGTTTTATGCAATATCTTTTTATAGAGACCTAAATTGTTTGGGGGGGTATAGTTTTCACGAAAATCACGAAGTATCACGAAAATGAAATATTAGCTTCCTCATACTGAAGTAAGAAACTTTCTAAATACAATCAATTAAATATTCTGCATTGTTTCTGAAATAATCAAGTTTGCCTTCACTATCCCTCTCTCAGCATATGTTTCTCTTCATTCTCTCTTCATGGAGGAGTTGGGTGTCAGATATTCATCAGTAAGATCCAATATATATATTATAGGGTGGCTTCCTTTCTTGGCAGATGTATTAGACCTCACTCAAATAATCTATTCCAGTACAAAGAAAAATCGAACACAAAACTGCCTTTTGCACAACAGCACAGAATTTCTAATTGATTGTATTTAGAAAGTTTCTTATTTAGTATGCTGAAGCTAATATTACATTTTCATTTTCGGATAGTTCCCCTTTAAAATAGATCCACCTGTGTGCGTTCGCACACAGCAAATCCGCTTCTCTCAGTCTGCACAAATATACAGGCTGACAGCAGCGGGGCCTACAGCTCTGTGTACCCATGGCCTTAAAGAGTGTTGCTTACAGTGCACAGTCAAGAGGCCACTGTGACATAATGCTCTGTTATACAGAGAATTTCAGCCATAAAGCAGGACAGGACTGCTGCTTTCACAATGGATATCAGATATGATCTGTAAAGCCAAAATTCTCAGCTTCTTACACCTGTTAAACGTGCTCTCCTTCCAAATAGGTCGCACCACCCGACCTTAGACTTATACTGATTCAACAAAGGGTAGGAAGGGGCGCACAAGCTGCAGTCTCGGCTGCAAAACTTTTATTCAACACGACATGTTTCTGACTGCATGGATTTTCAAGTGCTTATGACATAATGCTTTGTTATAAAGATAGCTAGAATCTCAGCCATAAAGCAGGACTAAACTGCTGCTTTCAATGGGTATGAGATGGAATCTGTGCTACTGTGACAGAATGATAGCAACAATGTCAGCCATAAAGCAGGACTGCTGTGTTTGCTGGCCATACATGGCCAGATAGAAGCTGCTGATTTGTCCGCATCAGCCTGATTTGGAAGCTTATCTGCCTGTGTATGGGGCCCACAGGGTAGATATCAATTGGGCATGTTTGAAAATCCTGTTGGACAAGGAGTGCATTGGCACCTTGATACAATCCTGGTTCCACTGGTCTCCACAGACCCCAATGAGTAATTCAATCATTGGCCCAACATCAACCAGATTTGGCCCAGAATATGTGTGGCCAAATGGGGCCCCATCTGGCCATGTATGGCCCTGTTTACAATGGTGGGCTATGTTCCTACCGACCCTAATGCTCTTAACAAGACCGATGTGCTTTCAGGGAAATGAAAGACAATATCTATATGGTCATCATGAACTACACTGCACTACATAAGTGCAAAACTGGCTACAGATTTTTTTCTTTCTATATTTTAACCAGATTGGTCTTTCCAACACTGTGTGAATTACAAAAATACTTCCTTGTATAAAATTCTACCTGATTGTATGAACAATTAATTAGGAAATAAATGGCCTCGTCCAATGTAATTACTCTATGATAAAACAAGTCTGACAACAAGTGTTGTAAAACAAGACTGGACTGCAGTTGTCAGCAAAGTGGAACAGTGAAGTTATAAAACTATAACTAAATACCCCCCTAAAAATTTGCTTCACAGTATTTTTTGAGAATACAATAGGTACCAATCATATTAAGGGGCACATTTACCAACAATTGAATTTAATTTTTTCCACGAATCTCGGAAAATTAGTGGTTTTCCAATATTTCTAAATAGCTCGAAAAATGTGAGATTTGTAGTATGAAAAGCCACGAAGTATAAAAACCACTAATACAAAATGTTGCCAAGTAAAATTTGTCGAGGTCCTATAGAAGTCAATATACTTAGACTTTTAGAGGTTTTCTATTTTTTTTTCATTTATTCAGATTTTTTTAACACGTTGTTCAGCAATTTTTTTTTTTGTTGAAATAATAATTATTCAGATATTTTAAAAAATTCAATGACAAACCTTAATCAATACGCATCCACGTGTTAACACAAAGGTGAACTTGAACAAAACCCTCATCACTTGGACTACTCACATCCCTTCTTTTCCAACTAATTTTCCATGTTATTGTACAATAATAGGGAGAGGAGAACATGCCAGCAGTCACAGAGAAGGTCTCTATACACAAGTGACTGTAATCGTAACAACAAACCAAATTCTTGGACTGAACACTAATGTTAGATAGCCAGAAATACAATAAGTACAAGATCATTTTTGAGCCAGAGGATCAGCAAGAGGAAGAGAACATCCTGGAAAAATTAAATTGAGTTTTGCCAAAGACGTTACAATTTAAGCTTTTCCACATTCTAAGTGATACCATATCCCTCATGTGGAACCAAGAGTGCAGAGCTGTGCCATTTTGCCTTGCCATTGACACATCAAATCTGCCCAAATTACCCATTTAGTTCATTTGTTGCTTTAGTTATATTAATTACATTTAAAACCAATCTTGATTTTTCATGTTTGCATCTTTTATCGTTCGTGAACTGAACACATCAGCTCCTTTGGAAAGCTCAGATGGGTAACTACCACCAGCACCAAACAATGTAGAGCTATGCAGAACAGCAGTTAGAGTTCAATCACACACAGCTAATGTTACCTTTTAATTACACCAGACCTTATAGTGTATGTATGTACACTATGTATATGTAAAATTTACATTTCCACATTACATTTTTACATTTACATATTCACTTTTCAACACTGTTTTCAATTCAGTGGTTTTCATAGTGTTTATCAGAAATACGTCTTTCAATTACTTTCAACTTTCCATTTGTGGCAGTTTTTCTCATTTTGAATTGTAAAGTTTCACTTTTCACTTTCTTATATCATTCTGAAGCAGCTCTGATGGGGGTGTCACTTACTGACTGTAAACTGTTTTGAATTGATTTTTTTTTAAAGTTTTTTATTTATTGGTTGCATCTTCAACATACAGAAATAAAGGATAATTTTACAATAATATCCAAAGTGTACATTGATTATTCACATGGATTGTAGGCCTAGCCTAAGCGGTTTTGGACTGAATATGCAGTGCGCTGCAATATCCAGTTCTACCCCAGAATAAAAAGGTGGAAAAAGCAAGACAAAAAGCAGGAAGAACTGCATATCATTATTATTATAACATGACAGAACACAGTATGCATACAATTAGAATGTGTAATAACCAGGAAATAATTACAGATAAGTGAGTAACTTCTCCCATTGAACACACAGATCTGTTTCAATACCAAATAATGATATTTGCTTTCTGCACTCAGCTGCTAAAACCATGAGCAAAGTATATACAGCAGAATGCATAATAGGACTCTCATGTGATGAGGGAGAGATCTAAGAGGCGACTAAATGCACAAACCAGCAGTGGCAAAGCACAGTTTGGACTTGCTTGTTCACGGGCACTAGATAGGCTGGCCAAGGGCAGACATCTTTTCTCCACATGGTCAATATTGACCTTGTGTGGTTGCTGGGAGATCAGACCACTGCCCCATCTCAAGACAATCTGGCAGGATGCCAGGAAGGGGGATTTAAACCATGTGATCCATGGCAAAAAGCACCAAATAGAAGAGATGATTGAGGCTCTTCAAGTTGGATGGCTTCCCTGCTCTTATGTGTCAACTGAGGGACTTCAGTGTTTCCCCAAACAGCCGGAGACTACATTCCACACAGACTGTACATAATCATGACTTACTATATACTTACAGTTACAGTTCCATCCCTTACACCATCTTGTCTTAGTATACACAATATCCCACACAGCCCCATCCTGACACCATCTAGCCTTAACAGTTACACAACAGTTACAGTAAGGGCAAAGACACACAGAGCTACTTACAGCAGTTACTTGTCATGGCTATAAAAGTAGACAATGCTGATAGCTACTGATAATTGTCTATGTTTGAGCAGAGGCAATTCTTAGTATTGTCTATGGCAGTTCTGTCCAACTTCTGTGTTACCGAGGGCCCGAAATTTTTCTGGCCTACATGGTGAAGGGCCGATAATGGAAGCCAGTGTTAGCCACTCCCTGTTTTTAAACCACACCCACATTAGAACACACCCATGTTACCACAAGAACATATCCATATTACGTTCACTGCAGGGATATCACATCACTCATATGTAAAAAAAAGTTGTCATATTAAGACATACCCTTAAATCCATATGCCTCATCCCCCCCTGTGGATAACACAGCACCCCAGCATATGATTAAACACCTTAGGTGCTCCTAACAATAATTTATTTTCAAATGCTAACAAACCCCCAGAACAAATACCAGGCTTATGTTCCACAGGCAGAGCAGGGCACACACAGGCAGAGTATATCACACACGGGCAGAGTATATCACACACAGGCAGAGCGGGGCACACACAGGCAGAGCGGGGCACACACAGGCAGAGCGGGGCACACACAGGCAGAGCGGGGCACACACAGGCAGAGCGGGGCACACACAGGCAGAGCGGGGCACACACAGGCAGAGCGGGGCACACACAGGCAGAGCGGGGCACACACAGGCAGAACAGAGCAGGAGACAGGGAAACCCATCATTACCACTCTAATATGTACTACATACTGTGACTCAGTGCTGGTGCCCCATTAGCATTTTATATAAAGTGTGAACAGATGAACAATGTGGGCAGTTTCAGTCTGGGTCTCAGGTGTGAACAGTACAGGGCTTTAGGATGTGAACAAGAGGTGTCACAAGTGTGAACAATGCAGGAGGATCACAGATGTGAACAATACAGGGGATTACTATGAATTTGAGATATAAACAATGTAGGGGCCAGTTAATCTCTGTAGTGTACCATTTAAAGATTACACATGGTAAGCAAACACAGCAGGTAGGTGGGTGGCCACACAGAGGGGGGGTCTCGGGCTGCCAGTTGGACAGCCCTGGTCTATGACAAGTTATTTTCTGGCATTTTGAAGCCATGAAAATTAGCTGCTACTAAGTAGCTTGTGTCTCTTCACCCTGAATATTAAGGAAACCAATGTTGTGACCTGACTACTCTGCTGGAGTCGCCAGGGTCTGCATAAAGAGTTACCTCTGCTTGCACCCACCTCAACCCCGCAAACAGAGTAGGGAATTGCAGTTCAGGTGAGGCTAAAGGGCAGCAAGGCAGATATCAATGAATATAATAAAGTTCCTAGGCAGAGACTGCTGCTGCTCCTGGGAGTGATCATGAATCCAATACAGAGATGAGCAGCCAGTGCTTTTCAGCTGAAAGCGTTTGGGAGCGATACGTGCTGTAGTTCAATGGGTAAAGGTAAGACTTCCCTGTATATAATGAAGCGCACTGCTAGAGCCTAGAGGTCCAACCTGCTGCACTCCATGCAGGGGATTCTGGGGGTTGTAGTTCAAGCAATGAAGGGCATAATGGGCATCCCTCAAGCAGGCAGGTTTTTAGGTATTTAAAGGGCCAAGCATGACACAAAGTTAACCCCTTCCCACTCACCTAGACTGTATCAGCCTGGGAAAAGCTGGGATATGACATTTCCCCCACCCCCACCCCCACCCAAACCCACTATGCACAGGGAAAGTACCTGGTGTCAGCCTGCAGAGCTGGGTTATTGTGTCTCCTACTCCTCCTTCCGACAGGGGCAGCCTTACACCGGGTGCTGCTCATATGATGACAGGGGTACCTGCCTTCCATGGCCCATCTGTACCTCCCCTTACACCTTGCAGCACCCCGAACCCGCAGCGCCTTCTCCCTGTCATACGGACTGTAAGCAAGAACCAGGGGCGCGCCTCAGTCCTATACAGCCACGGGAACGCGCATAGAGGGGCGGAGACTGAATGATACTCTCACCAGCAGCAAGTGAAGGACACAACCAACCGATGCCAAACAGGGCGGATCCGTTGTTTCGGATGTGCTCTGGCGTAATGAAAGGACGCTCCTGCCTCCTCAGCACAATGGTAGGTGCTTAGGATCAGAGCGACACCTAGATCGGCCAATAAGCGCACCAGAAATGTTCTTAACTCTATAGGGGCGGGACTTGCAAGGGCAGCGGTAATTGCTCTCTGGGAGACGGTAGAAAATTCAGTCAGTGTGTGAAAGGCAAAGGGAAAGGTTGTGGTTGTGGCCTTTGCTTCAAACACTTGCAGATGAGCTCAATCAAGTATAAGCAAGTAATGAAAAAATAATGCAGTGTTGTCCAGCACTGGGAAACACTACTATTGTTTATATAAATAAGCTGCTGTGTAGCAATGGGGGCAGCCATTCAAAGGAGAAAAGGCTCAGGTTACACAGCAGATAACCTCTGTAGAACATAATGGTGTTATCTGTTATCCACTATTTATCCTGTGCCATATAGCCTTTTTTTAATTTCCACGATTGCTACTCAGCGACTTGTTTATATGAACTATAATAGTGTTTCTGAAGCAAACAGATCAGTTTTACCAGTGCAGGGCAACACTACATTATATTCTCATTACTTTAAAACACTTTCATTTTTTGGTGTTACTGTTCCTTTAAATATGTTTTGTTACACTGCGAACGCGCAAATGGTGTGTTTACTTCAGGAACACTTCTTATACAGCTAACAGATAATTGGAGTTCAATTATTTTGAAAAATAAACAGTAGCTCTCTCTACAGAACTAGAGAATTAAAACCAGTGGCGTAATGGGGCAAAGCAGGGTTGCCAGGTTTAATTTTCAAAACCACCTAAAGTCATCTACAAAAGCAGCCCAAAACTAGCCAATAGGCACTTCAACAGTATCCCAAAAAGAGCACAATTTGTGCAGTGAATAAAATTGAAAAAACTATTTTTTGTTAAAATACACCTTTTTAAAATTTTCACAAATTTTCCCATGAAGCAAAATAGCACAGATTTGCCCGTCGCCAGGGGTGTAACTAAGGAGGGGGGGCCCAGGAAGTATAGGGGCCCCATAAGGCCCTATTACATAAACAATTTCAATAAACATTGGTAAAACAGCTCAACCTCTACACATTTTGTTGGCTGGCAGATTTTTTCTTCCAAAATGGTCTGAAATTGAGGAAAGTCCCTGAAAAATGTGAGAATGCTTAAGAGGGATGGGAGACTTAGGTACAGAGCCCAAAAACTGGTAACTCCCGACACAAGACAGTCCCATTGCATGCTGGGTTTTGTAGTCTTACATTAGACTTGGCAGATGACAAATTGTTAAACAAAAACCCAACATGCATTGGGCAAGACACAGTTTGGGCAAGAAAAAACTTTGGCTGGTTTCCAATATACAAAACAGCCAAAGGCCCAAAATGTAGCCCAAATCTGTACCTTGTTTAGTTAGTACTTTCAAAACCCGCCTGGGCTTTAAATTAGTAGCCCAATTTGGCTGGAAAACCGCCAACCTGCCAACCCTGGGGCAAAGCAACCCTGTGGCTGCAGATGGTTCTTGCAAGTGCCCCCTTTCGGTGTCAGTGGTTGGGTCTAAAATTTACACCCTATGACAAAAAACCTTTCTGATATAAAATAGGATGTTTGCTTTTTTTTTTGTTTACTTTACTAGCTATCACACAAATCCTGTTTACTGAATTTAAATATTA
The DNA here is from genome assembly GCF_017654675.1 of Xenopus laevis. Taxonomy (NCBI): domain Eukaryota; kingdom Metazoa; phylum Chordata; class Amphibia; order Anura; family Pipidae; genus Xenopus; species Xenopus laevis. Next base: position 52,718,800 of record NC_054388.1, on the reverse strand, counting down.
CTCTCCTTTTTATTAATAAATTGAATGTTATCACACAAGTTTTTTTTAATTAAATCGATTACACAAATACAAATGTAAATATATTTTATTTTTATATTGCAGTTTTGTCTAACATTAAGATCAGCACTATCAGGTTTAGTCTATTATTTAAATCTGAATATTAGTTGAATATTAAGTAAAGTAGAGATGAATTTACCATGAATTCTGATCCTTCTGTGTCTGCTTATCTTAATTAATAATTAGATAATTAACAGAATCCATTTATCTTTTCCGTGTATCAGATTCTCTCATCGTGAACTGTCTTATTGTTAGATAAATATTGGTGTGGGGTTTGTAAATTAGGAGAAATGTATTAGAAGTCACTGAGGGCTTCCGTGTCAGAGGGGTATTGCTCATGTAAAAGGATCATGCTTTCTCAGTGACTTCAAAGCAAGGTCAGACTAGCCTGACGGATACTGTTTGAAGTCACTGAGAGGTTCTGTCGCCTTAAGGGCAGAGACACACGTGGAGATTCGGGGAGATTTAGTCGCCCTGCGACAAATCGCCTCTGCTTCGGGCGACTTATTTCCCCAAACTGCCTTCCCGCCGGCTACAATCTAAATCACCAGTGGGATGGCACTTGGAGCGCTCCGATTGCCATCCCGCTGGCAATTTAGATTCTAGCCAGCGGGAAGGCAGTTCGGGGAGATTAATTAGTTCGAAGAAGAGCCGATTTGTCGCCATGTGACTCATCTCCCCGAATCTCCATGTGTGTCTCTGCCCTAAAAGGCACAAAGCTGCAGGCTGAGTTATACAGGGAACTCTGAGTATCACTCATATTATAAGAGATAATGTATCCCCTACATCAGGGGGTCCCCAACCTTTTTTACCCGTGAGGGACATTAAAATGTAGAAAATGTAGTCCATGGGCATGTCAAATAAGGGTTGTGATTGGCTGATTGGCAGTACACCTGGTTTTTTTTTTGCAACCAAAACTTGGCTCTAAGCCAGGAATTTAAAAATATGTATCTGCTTTGAGATCACTGAGAGTAACAGCCAATGGGTTGGTGAGCAACATGTTGCTCGCAAGTTACTGGTTGGGGATCACTGCCCTACATGCTAGAATTCACTGAGGGGTTCTGTGATCATATAAAGGCACAGCACTGCAGACTGGGCTATACAGGAAAGGGCAAACAGTAAGAATAGGGCTCTGCTGTGGCTTGTGACCTCCGGTGCTCCCCAATAAAAAGGCACAATGCTGCAGGCTGAATTATACAGGGAACTCGGAATATCACTTGTGTAGTATAAGGGATAATGTACCCCTTACTATAAATTCTAAGAATATTAGAAGTCACGGAAGGTTTATATGACCAAATAAAGGTGCAAGGCTGCAGGCTGAGCTATACAGGGTACTCTGAGCATCACCAGTGTAAGGGATAAAGTAAACTGTAAATTATAAGGATATTAGAAGTCACTGAAGACCATATAAAGGAACAAAGCTGCAGGGTGAGTTGTACAAGTCAAAGCATGCCATTTTAATAGAGCTTTATAAAGGCTAAAATACACTATGGATGCACAGAATCCAAAATTTGATTATGAATTAATGATGAAAATTAAAGTAAAGTGTATAGTGCTAAAGCAAATAGGTCAAGGCTCACCAGTAGAAGGGTGAGCATGCCCTGGACCTACTGCTAGAGAAAAAAGTTTGAGGGCGTTTTATACAATGCCTGTCTGAGGTTCTGTGAGCACCAGATATTTGTATGAGTTAATAGAGCCCAGAAAGCATATTTTATATACTGTAAATACTAAGGGGGCCCTAAAAAAACATTAGAAATGGAAGCTTAAACCTGAAAAGTCAGAAAACCCCCTAGGATTGTTCCACAAGGTATAATCTTTGATCACCACAAGTAACCCTTTATTATAGAAAAAAAATTAATCTTTTTTTTAAAAAATCTTTTTTGCATGTGATTTTTTTTCGATATGACAATGTATATATATATATCTGTTCCCTTGGCCTCCACTACAGTAATTAGCACCTTGGTGCCAGTTTTCCTTTCTGCATCTGATGTCATCTCTAGCAGTGTAAATGGGTTTAATATAACTCCCTCATTCCTATTCACTTGCAGTTAACACCGGTTTAGTTCTCACCATGTTTTCTTTTTAAAAAGTGTGATTTTTTTTGTTCCCACTTTCAACTTCATTAATGATCATAGAGACTCAATTTGTCAAGCTTTAACTTTGCTTTCCTAAAATATTATCATTCTTCACTTCCTCTTACAATAATTCTGACACCTTTCTTTTTTTATATATTTATTGAAGACATCCATTATCACATCATACTAATTCTGCTCCATTTTAGGTTAATTAAACAGTGATGTTTTTAAATAACATGCAAGCAAAATAAAATATCTGATGGCTGAAATGCAAAGCTCAAGGACAGATTGCAAACTTAAACACACATTAGAGCTATTTACTAGGGTACTTGCCTCCAGACATATGTAACTTGCAGCAAACCTGGCCATCCTCTGATCTGTTATTGGTGCTGTGTTTGACATTAACACTAGGGATCAGGCCTGACTTGGCAATTTGTACATTCTGGCAAATGCAAAGAGACACTGTTGTAAGATGCCTTAGCTTAGACATTCAATATTTTTGGGTCTGTCGGGGCTGTTTGGGCCTCGATGTACTTAAAATGCCACGGCCTATTTTAAATCTCATTTCAGACCTCCTAGGGATGTACCTAGTGACTAGCCAAACTTAGTCCAAAAAATTATGTTACTTCAGACCAGGGGACTGAAAAAAGTTTTTTTCTTCATGCCTTTATATGTACTCCCCCCACCATAATTTGGCAAATTTGGATCTTGTTTAGGGTTCTCAAAGATCCTTTTTGGAAAATGAGTTATTTGGCTGAGTAAAAATAAAATTCAGTCAGTTCAACCCTAGAAGAATGTCTTATTTTAAAGTTTAGGGAGGTGCTGAAATTATTTTGCTATGGGGTCCACTTGGGCATATTTTAATTTAGGGAAGGTGTTATCTAATACCAAAGAAAAGGACAAGAGCCCGAAAAAAAGATCTCCCCACAGGTAGCGCAGGTGATAATCTCCTCTTGTTTCATTGCCTTTAGTAATACGATTTACATTAGATATGGTGTATTATTAATTTGTTGCTATTCAGAAACAGAAAAACAATGTCAGGTTATTATAATTACCACTAACGTGAATATTATTATTGTTAGGCTATTGAATGGGATAACATATTCAGGGCCATTCTTTACTAATAGAACATCATCAATGTATTTCTGCAAAATACGTCATCAATGTATTTCTACAATTTATTGTCTTTACAGTGGCTCTGCCCCACCCCTCCATAGAGCGATAAAGAGGCCAGTATAACTGGATTTTCTCCCATGGCTACAACAGAGAAAGATAAAGGATTAGTGGCTTATGACAGAAAATAATACTTAAGTGATCAGAGAATCATCTTATTGGGCTTTAAAACACGGTTTCGGTTGGCCATGAGCAGATTGTATAATGGTTACACCTTGATTTAAGTGCACTTTTGCGCAATAATCTAATTTTCCTATTGTATTTGTCTAATGTCTAAGTGAATGCTTAACGTGCAATGTCTGTACTTAATTAATCTTCCCTGTTCACACCTTCCATGGGCTTTTGTTCCATACTTATTCCCTTACACAAAAGGTTAGTTTTCATTTATTTTAGGATTTTTGCATGTTTAAATCAAACAAAATATATTAGTGATATAAAACTATATTATTCACTTTCCTGAGAATAAGCCTAGTCTAGGGCTCTCCAACCTTTTTTACCTGTGAGCCACATTTAAATATAAAAAAACTTGGGAAGCAACACAAGCATTAAAAAAGTGTCACGGCCGGCACCCAATACCAGAACAAGTACCCTGGTCTTGGCTCGGCTTCACCAGTAGTGTGACCACCGTTGGGCTTCGGGAGGAGCCCTCAGCTTACTTGGGTGCCACCTGGACTTAACGAGGGGTACAAGGCAAGATGTTCTGGCTAGCAGAGGGGCACGGCAGGTAGCAGAGTCTTTTGGGCCGAAGGTCACGGTACAAATGGAGCAGGCAACAGAATCGTCAGACAGGCTGGGTCGAGGCAGGCAGATAACAAGAATCGTCAGACAGGCTGGGTCGAGGCAGGCAGATAACAAGAATCGTCAAACAGGCAAAAGGGTCAAAACCGGGTGATCAATCGAAGGGTTAAACTGTAGAGTAGTCGTAAGCAGGCAAGGTCAGGATCCAGAATTCAGAATAGTCAAAATAGCCAGGCAGGGGTCAAAACAGGAATCAGACAGAATCAGACAATAGCACACAGCTCAGAAGCACCAGGAATACAATCCTATCACGGGCAAATTACAAGCAGCCACCCTGGGCTTTAAATACTATTTGAATTTCGCGCCTTTGCGCGCTGACGTATGACGTCAGCGCGCCTGCGCCTTTAAATTTCCAGGAGGCGTGCCGCGCGCGCCCTAGAGAGAAGCCGACACCAGCAAAGACACGCTGGCGTGGCTAGAGAGGAGGACGTGCGGCGGGCGTCCTCGCTGGTGGACGACCCCGCCGCACCCCAGGAACCCCAGGAACCCTGACATTACCCCCCTCTCCAGGGGGGGCCACCGGACCCCCAGGCTTCTCAGGAAACTTTTGATGGAATTGCTTCCTGAGACGGTCAGCCTTGATGTCCCCAACTGAGACCCAAGAGTTCTCCTCGGGGCCATAGCCCTTCCATTTAATCAAATACTGAAGCTTACCCCTAACCAGGCGAGAATCAAGGAACTCTTGGATCTCAAATTCAAGTTGACCCTCAACCAGGGGGAGGAACAGACGACTGCCGGATTTGTGAAGCTGGTTTGAGAAGGGAGACATGAAAGGAATCAGAAATTTTAAAATCACCAGGTAACTTAAGACAAACAGAGGAAGGGTTAATTAAAGCAGTGATGGGATATGGACCAATGAATTTAGGACCCAGTTTGAGAGAGGGCACCTTCAACTTGATATTCTTGGTAGATAACCATACCAAATCTCCCACTTTATACTGGGGTGCCTCTCTTCGGGATCTGTCAGCAGCCCTTTTTTGAGCTGATGTAGCTGCAGACAGAGATTCATGCACTTGAGACCAGACCTTAGAAAATAACTCAACAGAGGAATTGGCAGATGGTACAGGGGAACCCGACCCAGAGAACGAAAAAGCTTTGGGGTGCAGACCATTGACAATAAAGAAAGGGGATTCCCCAGAGGAAGAATGAGTAGCATTATTGTATGCGAACTCTGCCCAAGGTAATAGTTCTGCCCAAGTGGACTGGTTGTTAGACACATAACACCTGAGGTACTGCTCCAGTGACTGATTCACCCTCTCAGTTTGGCCGTTGGTTTGGGGATGATAAGCAGTGGAAAAAGATAACTCAATCCCCACCAAAGAACAGAAAGCACGCCAAAACTTTGAGACAAACTGAACCCCCCTGTCAGAAACAATATTTTCAGGAAAACCATGTAACTTAAAAATGTGATTAACAAACAAATCAGCCAAGGTTTTAGCAGAAGGGAGGTGTGGAAGGGGAACAAAATGGCTCATCTTGCTAAACCTATCCACCACCACCCAGATCACAGTTTTCCCCTGTGAAGGGGGCAAATCAACAATGAAGTCCATCGAAAGATGGGACCAAGGTTTTACTGGAATGGGTAAAGGAATTAACAAACCCTGGGAAGATTTTCGAGAAACCTTGGATCTTTGGTAGTGATGGGCGAATTTGCGCCGTTTCGCCGAAAAATTTGCGAATTTCGTGCGAAATTCGCGAAATGGCGAAAAATTCGCGAAACGCCGCCGGCGTCTCGTTTTTGACGCCGGCACCCGTTTTTGACGCCGGAGTCCGTTTTTCGGAAAAAAATTTTTTTTGACGCTGCCGAATTTTTACCGCAAATTTTCGCGGGCGTTTCGCGAATTTATTCGCTCTGCGCGAATCGCGCAAATTCGCCGCGAATTCGCGCCTGGCGAATAAATTCGCCCATCACTAATCTTTGGCAGACTGGGCAGGAATTAACAAAGGCCTTCGCATCCAGTTTGAATGATGGCCACCAAACGTGACGGGATAACAAGGACACCGTTTTAGAAATGCCAGGATGCCCTGCCATCTTAGAATCATGAACCTCTCTCAATACTTGCTCCCTTAACTCCTGTGGTACAAACCATCTCCCCGAAGGGGTATCCATAGGAGCAGATGCTTGAAGAGGGAGCAATAGAGAAGAAAGGTCAGATTCAAGGGTTGCAATGATAACTTCCCTAGGAATAATGGGTAGGGATGGGCGAATTTTTTAAATTCGCCCATCCCTGATAATGGGAGTACACTCACTAGAGTCAGAAGAAATGGATTCGAAACTCCTAGAGAGTGCATCCGCCTTGGTGTTTTTAGTCCCAGGCCTGAAAGTCAAAGAAAAATTAAACCTTGTGAAAAATAGAGCCCACCTAGCCTGCCTCAATGAGGTAAAAAGCTATCTCCTCACAGTGCAGATTGTCAGTACTCATAGAAAGAAAAACAGTTTGTTTTGAAACCACACCTGACCCTAAAGGTCTTTTATCCACTGCCCATATTCTCATGGGGGTAGTTAGAGAAACCAAGGGAATTTTGTATTTGGCTGCAAAAGCAGCATCCAGAAAGTTTCCCTTCGCCCCAGAATCCACAAATGCGGACACCTTGACAGAGCCCGTAGGCCAGGTTAGTTTAACCGGAATCAAAACCTTGGAGGCAGATTGGGAAGAGGAATCTCCTGCACCCAAATGGAGCTCCCCTTCTCCATTTAGGCTTCGGAGTTTCCCGGCCTCTTAGAACATTGGTTCAGAAAATGACCCTTTTCACCACAGTATATGCAAAGACCCAGGGAACGCCTGTGTGCCTTTTCCTCAGGAGTCAGGTGGGATACGCCTAATTGCATAGGCTCCTCCTGAGGTAGAGACACAGAGGGGTTAGAAGATTTGACATTGGTTACTACATTAGATCTTAAATTAGTAACCCCCGAGAAGCTTGTACTCCTCTCACCCCTTCTCTCCCTTTGCCTTCTATCTACCTGGATGGCGAAGGACATGAGGTCGTCCAGGTTAGAAGGTAGGGGAAAATTAACCAAACTATCTTTTACAGAATCAGATAACCCCAAACGAAATTGACTCCTTAGAGCCAAATCATTCCACCCAGTCTCCACTGCCCACCGGTGGAATTCGTTGCAATACACCTCCACATCCCTTTTCCCTTGGCGCAACTTACGAATCGCGGTATCGGCAGATGATGCACGATCCGAGTCATCGTAGAGAATGGCCATGCTGTTAAAGAAAGCGTCTAGGGAATAACGAGCAGGGTCAGAGGAAGGCAGCCTGAGGGCCCAAATTTGGGGGTCACCCAAAAGCAGGGTCATTATGAACCTTACTTTCTCTTCATCAGATGGGAAAGAATGAGGAAAGAAACTAAGGTACAGCTTACATGCCTCTTTGAAAACAAAAAATTTAGTGCGATCCCCACTGAACCTTTCGGGAAACACAATTTTTGGTTCATGGGGTTTCGATGAGTTACCCCAATTGGCAGAGGCCACCACAGGAGGTGTTGGAACAGGAACAGATTGCTGCTGCGAAGTTTGCGTACCCTCCAGCTGTCGGGTTAGGTTGTGAAAACCCTGTAGGAGGTAATTTTGCTTCTGTTCATGATCCTCCAAGCGCTGTAACAATGTAGTAAGAAGCACTTCGGTGGTAGTTGGAGGAGCAGCAGCGGCAGCAGCTTCATCGTGACTTTCGTCCTCCATGGCCCGTGATAATGTCACGGCCGGCACCCAATACCAGAACAAGTGCCAAGTACCCTGGTCTCGGCTCGGCTTCACCAGTAGTGTGACCACCGTTGGGCTTCGGGAGGAGCCCTCAGCTTACTTGGGTGCCACCTGGACTTAACGAGGGGTACAAGGCAAGATGTTCTGGCTAGCAGAGGGGCACGGCAGGTAGCAGAGTCTTTTGGGCCGAAGGTCACGGTACAAATGGAGCAGGCAACAGAATCGTCAGACAGGCTGGGTCGAGGCAGGCAGATAACATGAATCGCCAGACAGGCTGGGTCGAGGCAGGCAGATAACAAGAATCGTCAAACAGGCAAAAGGGTCAAAACCGGGTGATCAATCGAAGGGTTAAACTGTAGAGTAGTCGTAAGCAGGCAAGGTCAGGATCCAGAATTCAGAATAGTCAAAATAGCCAGGCAGGGGTCAAAACAGGAATCAGACAATAGCACACAGCTCAGAAGCACCAGGAATACAATCCTATCACGGGCAAATTACAAGCAGCCATCCTGGGCTTTAAATACCATTTGAATTTCGTGCCTTTGCGCGCTGACGTATGACGACAGCGCACCTGCGCCTTTAAATTTCCAGGAGACGCGCCGTGAGCGCCCTAGAGAGAAGCCGACGCCAGCAAAGACACGCTGGCGCGGCTAGAGAGGAGGACGTGCGGCGGGCGTCCTCGCTGGTGGACGACCCCGCCGCACCCCAGGAACCCCAGGTACCCTGACAAAAATTTTATAGGGGGGCGCCCAGTAAGAGCAATAATTGGTTATTTGGTGGCGTCGATGTGGACTGGGAGACTGCAGGTGGGTCTTTTTGACAGTACACAATTGCTTTATGCCTCCAAAACGTGCCTCCAAATCAGAAATCTAAAAATCAGCACCTGCTTTGATGCCAGTGGGAGCAACATCAAAGGGCTTGGTAAACAATATGTTGCTTGCGATGCGAGCCACTGGTTGGGGGATCACTGGCCTGGGAATTCAACAGAGCCTCTTGTTCTTTCCAGTAATTTGTTTTCTTTCATCAAATTACTTTATACTGTTTTACTCACTAAAATTTAATTTTTAAGGAATCATAAAGTAGTGCTGCACCTGCTCTCTTCCGTGATAGGCAGCTTCCCTCGATGCCACATGATCAGCACTCCAAGGAATTTGCCTCAGGTTCTTCTCATCTTGGTGCACTTCTCTTGGCATCCTCCACCATTACAACACTGATACAGTAAATACAAATGAAAGAATGGCATATTTTATTCAGTAGAAAGGTAAGACCCTGGGCCATCTGTTTCCTTGTATGTTCAGCCTACACATGCAACTGAGTTTAACCTTGTGAATCACAAGGTAAAGCCATTATTGACACCATGCATATTGGCACACTAGAGGTGGTCATTCCCACACAAACCGATTTGGAAAAACTGACACCACAATTTGCACAAAATTTACCTGCTGGAATTGTCCTGATATTCTGAGGAGAAACTCAATATTGTGGGTAAAAAAATTTAAATTTGTGCTCATATTTTGCATTCCATTAGTGAATAATCATTTTAAACTTTTGTGGATGAAAACAGATCTGTGCTAGCTCAGGGGCAACTATGTCTCTGGCCAGGCCTGTACTGGAATTTACAGTAGACCCTGGCATTTCCAGTACACCGTACACTTTTTATCAACCAACCTGTAGTCTTTTAGCTGAGAGTGCTATATGTTGAAATACTTTCTCTAGTTTATTGCTGAACTACTTAAAAGGGCTCTCTATATAGGCGGTTATTGTTTAAAAATTCCAAAGGGCATTTGATTATTTAACAATGTAGAATTAGCTGTCAATTAAAAAGTGCAGTGCTTCAAACATAGCAGTACAGATACTACCACATATAGTATGGATACAGTTCATTTTCCTAGTTTAGGGAGAACTCTGCTCATCTGAGCATAACCGTTTACTGTGTTTACTCTGCACATCTCTCTACGTGTCCTCTTCATGGTGGCTGTAGATCAACTTGTCAGGAGTGGACATGACCACTAGTTTTTTTGCATGTGTTACTCTCAAAATGCGTGACAAATGCGTGGCTACAGGTTAGGAAGCAGCCAATTTCATGCTTTAACAAAGTTAAGAGGAAATGAGTGAATGAAAATCTGTAACATTTTTTACTGACCCTTTTTGATTTTGAAATTGCCTTGATTTGCATGAGCAGAACATAATGTAATACTGCTTTTCTTGAATTAAGTCTTGTTAAAACAAGAACTTACAAGAGAAAATCCTCATGAGTGGTTTCAGTATTCCATTAAATATAGTAGCACATAGTAACCGTTTACGTTGGGTTATATTAGCATTCTGCACCCACATACAGACTGTTAAGCATCAACTAAATAAAATACAAATAGAAGGGTGCACCGAGGGGTGCAATTTAGCTTGTGTGAAAATCCTAGAGAAGGGTGGGTAGGTACTCATGGATTACCCCCCAGAAAAGGAAGGTACTTGGCAGGTTTTAGGTAGGAATTGTAGGTGCAGGTATGGATGCAGGTCGGGGGGGGGGGAGGGGTCCCAGGATAATACGTTTTTTTATGTAGATCAATAACTTTTCGCTTTGAGACCACCTTAAAACAATGGAAAACCCTCTTCCTCCCATCACTCTTTGCAGCATCCAATGTGCTATGTATAAAGTGTCCAAGTCATTTTCAGATGATGAGAACCTTATTAAATCTTTAGCTCTGACTGTGAGAAAATCTTCTTAGGATTGATGTACAAGCGCAGAGTTAAGCAGGCTATTGAGGTTGATCCTCCAAGCCTTTATATGTGCCTTCTAAAAGATCTGCTCTTATTTTCTTGATGGTTAATTAATAGTGTCTTTCCAGAGCATAATTATGACTCAGCCGTCACACTTATTCTCCATTTTCATGTTTTATCTACAGAGTCATCTGCTGAAAGAATATGGTATCTTTTTTTGTGGGGGGGGGGTGAGGAGAAGAACACATTTGGTGAAAATAAGATGGATTGACTCGTTCCAGCAAGATTTAAACCTGAAAACTCACGGAAGAAAAATTTATGAATACAACAAGACTGTCTATTATTGTTATGTCAGAACAAAGGGAACAGAGAGAAAAACCATCTTTTGTTAAGGGTGAACCTTCCTACATTCACTGAATTTTCACAGGGTTTGATATATATATTTTTAGATCTCTGCATGGTTATTAAAGTTTATATTTCTATCATACTGACATGTCAATTGCCATAAAGAAACAGCAACTAGATCTGTGACAATGGCTTCTAACTTTTGTATTGCCTGTGGAAGTGAGCATTTAAAAGAGAAAGAATATAAAGTTCCATTTAACTGTTGCTCCTTCCCTAATATCTAATCTCAATATCATATTGAATTGTACTAGAGGAGAAATAGATGGGAAGGGTGGATGGATCTGTGAATAAAGGGCTACTAAGCTTAAGATACAACTTGATCCAATATAACAGATGCTTATTATAACATTCACAGATGGATATTGTCACAATAACGGCACTTCCAGCTGCACATGACTTTAGGTGTTGCTATAAGGGGTCACCTGCTCTCTCCCTCACCTTGCATACAGGTCATGATAGATCTGTAGAGGTTTACAAATACTAACAGAATATTTTAAAGTGAGTGCCAGGAAGTATCTGACCCATTACAAGCATGAGTTGGACTTTCTGTCCACTCCTTCGGCTTTCCATCACTCTTTTAACTGACAGTTAAAAGCAAGGCTCTTACAGTAGTTAAAGGAAAACTATACCCCCAAAATGAACACTTAAGCAACAGATAGTTTACATCATATTAAGTGGCATATTACAGAAGCTTACCAAACTGGAATATATATAAGTAAATCTTGTCCTTTTACATCTCTTGCTTTGAGCCACCATTTCGTGATGGTCTGTGTGCTGCCTCAGAGATCACCTGACCAGAAATTCTACAACTCTAACTGTAACAGGAAGAAGTGTTGAAGCAAAAGACAGAACTATGTCTGTTAATTGGCTCATGTGACCTAACAAGTATGGTTTGTTGGTATGTTTGTGTGCACAGTGAATGGTACTATTTTTTTTAAAATGGCAATTTTCTATTTAGGATTACCAAATGGCACATCCTACTAGAAAAGTATATTATTATGAAAATTGTTTGAAGCAGGGTTTTACAAATGAGCTGTTTTATGCAATATCTTTTTCTAGAGACCTGCATTGTTTAGGGGGGTATAGTTTCCTTTAAATACTTGTGCGATCATTGACACTTTATCCTACTGACTGCTATTTGAATGCCCTGTAGGAGTGATACCCGCAAGGCTCTTGTTATTAATAGCTCATGAAGACAAATATTTTCTGATTGGATGTACAGCGAACAAGTCTGAGGTATGAACTGATCCAGATTGGTAGAAACATGCTTAAAGGCAGAATGATGTAGTTCTTCCACTTAATAACTAATAGTTGCATTTAGGTGATGCAACAGGGGTGTTGTGTGTATAGAAATGAGAATTACAAAATAATGTGATTTACACATGGACTTTAGAGCTGTCAGCGCCATTGCCCTATAGAATGAATGTGCATGTGGAAGAAGCAGGAACATGGGCTACGACAGGGCAGGTAATGGCAAAACAGACTGGCCTTTTATTAAACTGATAGGATAGACAAGGTACAGAGTTCATGACATCAATGTTAACACCCATGCTGATGGTACAATTACATTACAGTGATCACTAGGGTGGGGTTCATAATCACAACAACAGTGGCCTAGGGTGGGATTAGAGTTATATTTGATCCTGGGTTTGAGCTTTATTCCATAAAGCAGTGCCATCCCATTACAGCCAGTTCTATGCTTTATTTGCCATGCTTAAATGACTGCTTGGGGTTATACAATGAGTTGTCCAGTTGGGTAGCCAAGTAGCACTGGTTTTTGTAGTCATCAGCTATGAACCTGAGTAGAAGAGACCTCTGTCTTTTCAGCAAATCAGATCAGTTCAGATGGAGTACTTTCATAGAATTGTCTGTCTATTCTACGGCAAATTTTCCCAGCTATACATACCTTGATTTATAACTTGAATATTTCATGATTATAAATCTTAAAAAGCTTTTCTTCATGAAGGTATTTCTTTACACAATATGTAGTGTTAAAAGTACTATATTTCTGGAGGGAAATATTTACTTCAGTTTTTGGGGAAAGGGGAACAGTATAGCTCCTTTAACCTAGTCAGGGTTTAAAAGGTTTGAATAGACATGGGTAGGGGAGAAGAAGTAATAAAATGGAGAGATAGCCTTCCTGTTATTTTGAGGTTTCTGGATAACGCATCCCATATATATCATTGCACAACTGCCTAATGGTTTTAAAAACTAGTGGTGAGCACAACTTTCCCTTGTTTGTTATAGTTATACAGGAGCAGTGACCAGCTCCATGTTGTAGCTCCCACCCTTCCCAACTTTAGTCAGGTGATCCCACTGGTGTCTAATAAAAGGGCAGCCAAGTATGGGAGTTTTACTTTGAAAGCAGCAAGTAAGTTGCAGGTAAAACGTAGTCTCTTTGTAAAATGTATAATGAAGTAATAGAATTCTTGTACTATGTACTATGTGAAACTAGTTAATAGGCTCTTTGGAATGTTAGGGCAATGTTACAGGTGGATCCCACTACATTAGTGTCACTGCGAAGTTCACACATTGTTTAAACCACTATCTTATCCATGATAATGTGTTAAACCTACAAAAAGAATAAAAAAAACCCAGGTGCTAGTCGTTTAAATTTATATAAAAAAAAAACAAAACAACCCTACATCAGTGTATCAGAAGTATCTATTACCCTCCAACCATTAATCTAACACCATAGTATCCATACTCACCTGTGTGTGCCTCCAATAGCAACCCCCCATATTTAGTTATTACTACACATTAATATACCCCCAATAATGTGTATATATATGTTGCTTCCCAAAATATAGTGAATATATAAATTAATCATTAAATCCATAAATTCAATTCATAACATCCAAAAAGTGCATCAAAAAAATATATAAAATATAAAAAAAATCAAATGAAAAATCCCATATAGAGTGTCCCAGTCCATTTCAAATAATAGTTAAAAAAATTGGATACTCCTTTGTCAATATGTTTGTATCAAAAGTCTCCTTTACGGCCTTTCCACTTGCAAACAAGCCTCCCTTTCCCATAAATCCTGCGGCAAATGTTCGAAGCCCTGAAAACACCTATGTATTTTGGCAATTCTTCTATATGTGTGGAATGTTGTACACATTTAGCCCATTTCCAAAATGGTGTCCACTGCTGAAACGTCCATGGTGAGGGAATTTACACCGGGTGACAGTGCAATGCTTTTTCACCACGCCACACAAACGCTGCGTATTTACGCACAAAGGTGACGTCATCCTGAACACATGGGACACCACAAGGCTTAAGTGAGCTTCTGGGAACTGTAGTCCTAATACTACATGGAGACCAGCTTGAGAAAGGAAGCAGCAAGCACTCAAAACGTTGCATAGATTTAAGCGTACCTTGGCTGTTTTTATGCTTACGAAATAAACGCTATGTTTTAAATTTTATATCATGGTACGCAATCTCGTTGGACAATATATATATATATATATATATATATAAAGAATCTCTGATCTCTGAGGATATCCTTCCTTTAAGCCTGTGTACAAGATAAAATTGCATTATAAAAAACTAGGGACTTGCTTTTAGCAATGTTTAATATTTAACAGTTTTTAGCAATTTCTAAACAAATACAATGCTCCTTGTCCAAGGTGCTGAATAGCAGAATAGTAGAATCACCTTAAGCTATTATTCAGGTCCAGTCCAGTTTCCTATTATATTTAACTTTAATAGCTTGTTTCTATGATGGGTATAATCATGTTAAACCCACTGGAAGTCTTGTAATGTATTCCCTCCATGTTTGTTTTTAGACAGGTCTCATTAGTCTTTAGGAAATCCACCTTAGGCAGCAGGAATTCTGCTCCCATCAAATGATAATATTAATCATCTATAATATAATGATACTTTCCTTTGAAAGCATTCACTTTATGGGGAAGGTTGGACACACTGTGCTTGCTACCTTTATTACATTTTATTTAGACTCTCAAGCCCAAGTCCCACAGCCAAGGGATGTTACTTATGTTATTTACCTGCAAAACAAATGTTTGGGTTACTAAAAAACAACTTTGAATAACTACAAGAAAACAATTAACATAGTCTTGGCAAAATGTATGTTGATTGTTATTTCCTTGTTCCAGTGGTAACTACAGGGCCCCATGGGGCCCACCGGAGCTGTTATAAGTCTTATCTCAGACGGCAAGTGTTGGTGGAAATCTTTTGGTGTGCAATATGTTTGGGGGTGGGGGGTAGATGGTAACTATTACACTACTACCTTTTTACACAAAAAACGGAACACTTATGAAGTGCAAGTAAGGGTGCAATATAAACTGTCCAATAAATAGGACTTGCCTCAAAAAATCTGCATATGTAAAATATATATAAACAGCAAATTAATGTTTGTTTTGTGTTTGCCCTTACTTCCACCAGGCAACAAGCATGACAAGTCTATATTAACTAAACCAGTGTTCTTCACGGGACCTGGTATCAAGGGAAGGGGGGCACATTTTCCTATAAGAAATCTCTATTTGCAAAGGAACAGCTGCTCAAATATCAGGCACAGCAGTGCAGTGTGAGTGAGAATCATGATACTGGGTACGTACTGTACTCCCATTCTGCTTGCTGTCTAGCTGCCACTCTACTCTCCCTAATGTGTGTGTGTTATACTTACCATATATTTTAAGAGAAAGAACTGACCTTAAACTGATTAATTTTTGCAATAAAACAATTTCAAACTGCTGCTTTTACAGTACAACTCCCAGCATTCCCTTGAAAAAAAATAAGGAGTACATATAATGCACCACCATGCTTTACTCCCATTGGACTGCCATCCTGTTTGGCAGCCCCTGATTGTGTGCCTGAAACAACCTTGTTATTTCTAAAGGTCCCCATTGACACAAAGATTTTTCTTTGGTGAATGACCGATTTTAGTGCAATCCAAACAATCTGTCAAATAATCGTGAGGTTAGTGGGAATCGAACGATCGTGCATCTAACTATTTTTCGTCCGACATCTGTCAGAAAATTGATCGGCCAGGCTAAAAAATTTTCATCGGTCACAGTGAAATCTATCTATGCTTGCAGGGCCAAGCAGGCAGCTACCCTCAGTTTTCCTGGCTTCAACTAGACAACATTGCTTGAAATGATTGCAAATTGAAAAAAGGCTGGCACATTCCGGACCACACTCCACAAGTTGATGCAGTAAAAAAGTATTTATTTAGGTAAAAAACATCACAGCAAAGAGCCGTACCCGTTTCGTGCCTTAGAGGCACTTAATCATAGGCAATTTTCTATTTGCGATGATACCCCAACTTACATTATGTTTGACACTGAATACCTTTTTTGTAAATAGTTTTTTTTTGCTTGAAATGGTCTTTTTAGATGATGGACAAATCGTACATTTAAATGTTTCAAGATAAGCTTGCTCTAACGATAACAAAAAGATCTTTTAAAAATCCTTACATCTATGGCCATCTTAAGCAATGGGATCTGCTATTCTGTCATAATCTGGAAGATGCTGCACAATTTGAGAGATGCCATGCAAATTATATTGCGTTATTATACATGATTATCTTGACTTTGTTAAATGCCTACCTCATCTTCTTCTCCTTTCTCTAAAATCACACTGCCAAAGGTGCCATATTTCTGTTCCCCTCGATTCTTCTAGCAACTAGCACTCACCCAGGGTCTTTGTTTCTCAGAACTGGAAGGCTAATAATAATTTTAAAAAAAAGCAAAATAAATAAGAAAGACCAACTGAAAGGATGCTTAAAATAGGTCCATCTACAAAATACTAAAAGTTAATTAACTTTCTCTTTAATGATGTTTCAACATACTTAATATAATATTTGTAGGATTCTCTTTAGAAAGCCTAGATCAAATGTTGATGTTTATAGGTCATGGGTCCTCAGAGATGTCTTTTGGGGCTCCAAGCTGGGATGACTACCAGGGCTACTTAAATAAATGGCCCCATAGTCAACGACACCGAGCAGCAGTTGTATGTAAGGAAAGAAGATGACATTACAACAGGGGTCCCCAACCTTTTTTACCTGTGAGCCACATTCAAATGTAAAAAGAGTTGGGGAGCAGCACAAGCATGAAAAAGTCCTTTGGGTGCCATATAAGGGCTGTGATTGGCTATTTGGTAGCCCCTATGTGGTCTGGCAGCCTACAGGAGGCTCTGCTTGGCACCATACTTCGTTTTTATGCAAATAAAACTTGTTTCCAAGCCTGGAATTCAAAAATAATCACCTGCTTTGAGGCCGGCGCTGAGAGCAACATCCAAGGGGTTAGAGAGCAACATGTTGCTCAGGAGCTACTGGTTGGGGATCACTTCATTACAATATGACAGTTCAGTAATACACTACAGCCCCTCCAGCTAATACCATATGTCTTACTATACACATTGTCCACAGGTACAGCCTATTTCCCAGATATTGTCTTGCTTTACTATGTGCCATGTCCCATGGCCAACATGTGGTTGTTTACACTGGTGAACATGTGCTTAAGGGCAATATCATAAATATGTATACATATATAAGGGGACCATATAATAATAAAACCTCTAATGCTTTATTTACCAATAGGTCCTTCCAGCTGACACAAGAACATACATTCAAACTGGAGGAAAGGAGGTTCCCTCTTGAGAACTGAAGTTTGAAATTCTCTCCCTGAATCAGTTGTACTGGCATATACATGATATAACTTAAAATAGGGATTGGATTGTTTTTTAGCAAGTGGGAAAATCGGGGTTATTTAAAATAAATAAATAATAAATAGTTAATTATGGACTGGTCCATTTGCCATCTTGGAGTCAGGAAGAAATTTTCCCTTTATCTATCTATAGATTTATCTATCACTTGAAAAAAGACCTGTGCATTCCGGAGGCGCGTGCATGTGTCAGCACAGACGGCATAGTCGGTACACAGCGAGGTGTGGGTGGGTGCTCTCCTTTGTTTGCCTTTCATCGTTTTTTTCTAATATTGTTCTGATTTTTTTTTTCATTTTGTTATGCACAGGGATTGAAGGATTCAGGACAAATCCCATTGGTTTTTATGGTATGTTGCTGGCTCAGTGCTTTACATCATATGCAGCGTTTAGCTATTTATGTTCCGTTATTTTCTCACCAAGCAGAGACAGGATATATATATAGTGAGATTTATCATCTTTACTGACTTGCATCTACATGAAAATGATTCCTTTATGCCTGATAATCCCTTTTGGCATCAACTGCACAATTTACAGCTCTGCATTTACAACAGTTATGATGAAGTGCTGATACCTGGAGCATAACTTTCTTTAAGGCTGGGAAAATTCCGGACTTGCTTTCTGCTTTTTGATAGGCATTGGGCCAGTCTAATAAATTGTGTGCAGAAACAAGGGAAAGGGAACAAAGAATTGAACCTGTTCTCAAAGCTGTCATAGGGATTGTTTAATGGGGGTAGTTTGACATGGAGATAATAGCCACTTGGAAGGGACTGTGACTGTGGGATAGCAGGTATAGTAGGGAGATATGGTGGCTATAGTAGCAGTGGGATAATAGTCTCTAGGAAGGGTCTGTGGCTGTAGGATAGCAGATATAGTAGGAAGAGATGGTGCCTGTAATAGCAGTGGGGATAATAGTCTCTGGGAAGGCACTGCGGCTGTAGGATAGCAGGTATAGTAGGGAGAGATGGTGTCTATAGTAGCAGTGGGGATAATAGCCACTGGGAAGGGACTGTGACTGTGGGATACCAGGTATAGTAGAGTGAGATGGCGCCTATAGTGGGGGGGGGGATAATAGCCTTTGGTAATTGTCTGTGGCTGTGGGATAGCAGGTATAGTAGGGAGAGCTGGTGCCTTTTGTAGCAGTAGGATAATAGCCTCCGGGAAGGGACTGTGGCTGTGGGATAGCAGATATAGAAGGGAGAGATGTGCCTATAGTAGCAGTGGGGATAGTAGTCTCTGCGATGGGACTGTGGATGTGGGCTAGCAGGTATTGTATAGTAGGGCAAGATGGTGCATATAGTAGCAGTGGGAGGATAGTCTCTGGGAAATGACTGTAACTGTGGGATAGCAGGTCTAGCACCCAATGATAAGAAAAGGTAGTCAGAATTTAAATATTGTAGTCTAAGAACAACTGAAGTGCCAAAATATGATGTGATTGGTGTGGCCGAAACATGGCTGAATGAGTCGCATGACTGGGCAGTAAATATCAGTGGCTATACTTTGTTTTCGGAGGGACAGAGGCAATAGAAAAGGAGGAGGGGTATGTCTGTATGTTAGGCAGGATTTAAAAGCTCATATAAAGGAGGAGGTTATGTTAGAAAATTAGGGGCCAGAAGTCGTATGGGTGGAGTTCTTCACCAATTGTAAAGAATCCAGCAAATTAATTGTAGGAGTATGCTATAGACCCCCTAATGTAAGTGAGGAGGAAGAGACAAAGCTCCTAATGCAAATAGAAAAGGCTGCTAGTTTAGGTAAAGTAATGATAATGGGGGATTTTAATTACCCAGATATTGACTGGAGCAACGGTACTGCCAGATCAGTTAATGGGAGCAAGTTTATAAACTTATTGCACGACAATTTTTTAGCACAGGTTGTTGAGGAGCCTACCAGAAAAAATGCTATTCTTGATTTAGTGATCTCAAATGACCCAGAACTTATAGCAAATGTGCAAGTCATTGAACCCCTGGGTAATAGTGACCATAATGTTATATCTTTTAATGTCTGGTGCAAAAAACAAAAATATACTGGGGCAACAAAAACCATGAATTTTGCCAAAGCTAATTTTAGTGCCTTGAGGGCTGCCCTACAGAGCATTGATTGGGGCATTAGGTTTTCAGCTAAAAACACAGAACAGAAATGGTTGTCCTTTAAAATGATATTAAATCATTACTGTTCTCAATTTATTCCCTTAAGGACTAAACGTAGAAGCTCTAAGAATCATCCTGTGTGGCTTAATACAGAGGTAAAGATGTTAATGGGAAAGAAGAGAAAGGCATTTAAAAACTACAAATCTGTAGGGACAGAAGCTGCATTTAATGAATATAAACACTGTAATAAATGTTGTAAATCAGCAATCCGGAAGGCTAAGAAAAGAAATGAAGAGTTAATTGCGGTGGAGGTGAAAACTAACCCTAAAAAGTTTTTTAAATATATTAATAGTAAAAAGATGCAGGTTGAGAGTGTTGCTCCATTAAATAATGGTACCAGTATGGTTGTAACAGATACAGATAAGGCAAATGTGTTAAATCAGTTCTTTTCTTCAGTGTATACAATAGAGGAGTCTGGGTTCACAGGCTCACTTAATAACTGCACGAATGGTTCAGCTCAATCTAGTCAGTGGCTGACTCAGGATATGATTCAAAAAGCTTTAATACAAATTAATGTAAACAAGGCTCCAGGGCCTGATGGCATACACCCCCGGGTTCTAAGAGAGCTTAGTTCAGTTTTAGACCAGCCCTTATTTCTGATTTTCTCAGATTCACTGTCATCTGGTATGGTGCCTATGGATTGGAGAAAAGCTGATGTTATTCCAATATTTAAAAAGGGATTACGATCTCAGCCTGGCAATTATAGGCCAGTAAGCTTGACATCTGTGGTGGGCAAATTATTTGAAGGCTTGTTAAGGGATCACATTCAAAATTTTGTCCTAATCAATGGCATTATGAGCAACAATCAGCATGGCTTTATGAAGGATAGGTCATGTCAGACGAATTTGATTGCATTTTATGATGTGGTAAGTAAGATTCTGGATAGTGGGGGGGCAGTAGATGTGATCTATTTGGATTTTGCCAAAGCGTTTGATACTGTGCCCCACAAACGACTGCTTTCTAAACTAAGGTCTGTTGGGCTTAATGAAGTCGTTTGCACATGGATAGGAAACTGGCTACAGGATCGGGTACAGAGGGTGGTTGTTAATGGGACATTCTCTACTTGGAGTAAGGTTCTTAGTGGGGTCCCCCAGGGCTCAGTATTGGGTCCACTTTTATTTAACTTGTTCATTAATGACTTAGGGGAGGGTGTTGTAAGTAATGTATCAGTGTTTGCAGATGACACAAAATTATCCAGCCCAATTAATTCCATCCAGGATCTGGCATCCTTGCAACAGGATCTTGACAAACTGGCAATCTGGGCAGCTAAGTGGCAAATGAGATTCAATGTTGATAAATGTAAAGTCATGCACCTGGGATGTAAAAATATCCAAGCCACTTATACCCTTAATGGGACTGCACTAGGCAAATCCATTATGGAAAAGGACCTTGGAGTCCTTGTAGATGATAAACTTGGCTGTAGCAAGCAATGCCAGTCAGCAGCATCAAGGGCAAATAAAGTCTTGAGCTGTATTAAAAGGGGCATAGAGTCACGGGAGGAGGGGGTCATTCTTCCACTGTATAGAGCACTTGTAAGGCCCCATCTAGAATATGCCGTACAGTTTTGGTCTCCATCACTCAAACAGGACATTATTGTATTAGAGAGGGTACAGAGAAGGGCAACTAAGCTGGTAAAAGGTATTGAAAATCTTAGCTATGAGGAAAGACTGGCCAAATTGGGGATGTTTACGCTGGAGAAGAGGCGCTTAAGGGGTGATATGATGACTATGTATAAATATATAAGGGGATCATATAACAATCTCTCTAATGCTTTATTTACCAGTAGGTCTTTCCAGCTGACACGAGGTCACCTATTCCGATTAGAAGAAAAGAGGTTCCGCCTAAATATTCGGAAGGGGTTTTTTACAGTGAGAGCTGTGAAGATGTGGAATTCTCTCCCTGAATCAGTTGTACAGGCTGATACATTAGATAGCTTTAAGAAGGGGTTGGATGGCTTTTTAGCAAGTGAGGGAATACAGGGTTATGGGAAATAGCTCATAGTCCAAGTTGATCCAGGGACTAGTCCGATTGCCATTTTGGAGTCAGGAAGGAATTTTTCCCCCTCTAAGGCAAATTGGAGAGGCTTCAGATGGGTTTTTTGCCTTCCTCTGGATCAACTGGCAGATAGGTAGTTAATAAACAAAAAAAAAAAAAAGGTTGAACTCGATGGACATGTGTCTTTTTTCAACCTTACTTACTATGTTGCTATGTTACTATGTTACTATGTAAGACAACCCTTTTATAATAAATGGGGTGCTAACACTAACGATAGCTCTGGCAGCTCATCAATGGCAAGTTTCTGTGCCAAAGCCATTATTCCAAGAAGGCTGTAATAAACCACATATCACGTGAAGAGCTAGAAGCAGGACTCACCATCACCAATGTACAATGAAATGAATGGTGCTTTTATATAATAAAGCTGGTCTTTCAAGGACCCCTTAAGAGTCTTTCATGATACAGCACATCTATATGTCTTACACAGTAAATTATAGAAGATGCTTGAGGTTGCCATGACAGTCTGTTTCTGAGTATCAATTTGTCATCTAGTACTGTATGTGCCAATCACCTTATTTTTGTCTGGGTAATTATCTGTACTAAGCAGAAGTCAGCAGGAGCAGCACCTTAAATAATGTATAGTGAGATATCGTTAAAAATATGGCAGCATAGGTATTTCCCTGTACTACACACAGTTTAGCAGGAACAGCTCCCCAAGTTTGCTCTTAACCTATACAGAGAGATCCCAAAACATTATAATCAGTATAAGTATTCAACCCCTTCTAAGCACAATTCAGCAGGCATTGAGCACCCTTAAAGGAAAACTATACCCCCAAAATGAATACTTGAGCAACAGATAGTTTATGTCAAATTAAGTGGCATATTAAAGAATCTTATCAAACTGGAATATATATTTAAGTAAATATTCCCCCTTTACATCTCTTGCATCTCTTGCCTTTATTTACATGAAGCAGAATTTTACATATGACATGTTTTAGGCAATATCTTTTTATATAGACCTACATTGTGTGAGGGGTATAGTTTTCCTTTAATATTAATAGCAGTTGTGGGAGGGGGGATTAGGATTACCATGGAATAAGCATGTTTGCAGGCAAGAGATTTATAAATATTTTTGCCATTTTGGATAAGAGTCTATGTTGTGTTTTCTCACTAGCAGAGAATGATTGATCCTTCTTAATTATTGATCAGAGAATCTAAGATATATTAGCTTTAGCGTTAAAGAAAGTACAGCTGCTGCATGCTCATTGGTTCCCCTTGAGATGTTGTTTCATCTTCCTCAGCTTTTAAACTTCTGTTCCAAATTATTCATGAGTCGTATACACTTGAATGTTGCTGGGATGCTGGCAGCTCAGTCAGCTAAATGCAATTTCCTCTAGTTCAGGATAATCTAAAAAAGTTTAAGTTGTGCTGCCCAGGGGCTTTCTTTCACCCAGCAACAGAGTGGCCACTGAGGGGGGGGTGTGGTGGTAGGAAGAGACGTAGAACAAAAAGGCAACAGTGTTGTAACAATAGCTGGGCCCTGGATGGAAGTGCCCTGTAAGCACCTAGCCCCCAGTCCCAGTGTAATAGTGGGGCAGGCACAAGTATGTAAATAAACCATGGCAGACAGGCGAGGAGAAAATAGGGGAATGCTAATGTCTTGGGAAGGGTTGTCATCAAAGTTTGACTGTGATGTTCTAATAAAGTGTTTCACCAGCCCAAACCCACACGATTCTTGAGTTTCGGCCAGCCTATTTCTTTCCAGCTGTTGCAACTACAACAGGAGCATTTGACTCCAATGGTGGACCAATGAAATTCTACTGCAAGTTAATTAATAATTTCTTTCCAGTCCTGCCAGGCTGCTGGAATCTTATTTTACTAACAAGTAAAAGTTTATTATTTTAAGGCCAAGTATGTCACTGCTATTAATAAACAGGAGGTACACAACTGTGCCAGGCGCTGACGGCTATTCACTAATTACAGTTTAATGAGATAAGAAGCTGAAATAGAATCAGATGCAAGTGTTAGCGAAATGTGTGAGGTAGGAAGTTGCAGGCAGTGTTAGTTGGATGGATGTGTGAAATAAGCAGCTCAATACATGTTTTAATGTTTTATTTATAGGCTCCAGTATTACAGATGAGGCTGCGGTTCTCTTACTGGGTCTGCTTCATAGCAGTTTAATTGCAGTAGCAACAAGGACCTGGAAACTCATATGTGTAAAAAGAGAATTATAGGGAAACCATGTGCTTCTATGTAAGTCTTTTATTGGATTTTTTGTGATTTTATTGAATTTTGTATTGTTCTTGAGTATTTGTTTTGCCTGTAAAATTGTTGTATACTGTTGTTTTGTTTTTTTTTCATTTTTGGGCCTTTTCAGCTTTGCAATTCAATGTATATTTGGCATTAAGCATATTTGTATATGGAAATATGTAGGTGCTACAATGATGTTATCTTTGCAATTTGGTAGCTAGGAATAGAAAGACATTTTTACACATTTTGACTGCATCAGAATGCGTACTTTGCAAAAATATATGGGTTATGTGGTCAGCTTACTCTTAAGGACTGTAATGACAAATAAAACACAAACTAGGTGCTTATTTGCGGAAGCCAAACTGTAAAACATCACATGGATGACTTTGGGGTCTTTACAAGTCATCCTATGTTAATAATTATCAAACTGTTGAGAACACCCCTTCATATGGTGAATGTTTTTTAGATGCTGCAATATGCATGCCCTAAAGGTGAATTGCAAATATGTTAATAAAAACCTCTAATTTAGTATAGGTTTGCATTTAGGTATTTTGGAGTAGAAAGATTAAAAGTAGAAAGAGATATTAACTTATATTATTTTCGTAGGGATGTATCATGTATATGATTTTCTGGGGTCAATTTAATTTTATGGTCTCTTATGAAACACAAAACAGAAGCAGTGTATGACTGTGACTTGCAAGTAAGGGGTGGGAGGGGCATAGAAGGAGAGTGAGAGTGTCTTTTAACATAGATTGCTTTATAAAATCTTTGGAATATATATATATATATATATATATATATATATATATATATATATATATATATATATACACACACACATTTCAGGAAAAATATGGTGCCAGTTCCACATATAATGCCTCCAGAAAATATGTCAGGATAAATGTATTCTGTATACATACGTGTAATGCCTCAGTATACATGGTAGTATAAATAAAGTGTCAGAGATCAGAATAAAAAGTAGGATGAATGCAGTGCCATTTCCATGTATAATACCCCAGAACACATGGCAGGATAAATACAATGCCCGTTCCATGTATAAATACCTTCATTATAGTTGTGGTGGATTCATTGGCATTGGTTTGGGGAGGCATAGCAACCTTTAGAAACTTTTAGAATTAACATAAAATCTCTAGTTTTAGCAAAGCTTTGTAGTTTGGAGGTTTGAAGTAGAAAAACATATTAACTCTGTATTGCTCAGAATGTGACTTTTTGGTGGGAGGGGTTGTCTTTCTTTTTTGCAGCTTTTAGCATAAAGCAAGCAGTGTATTGATTTTGCTGTAGCTGAAGTGACAGTCATGAACATTTGTATGAAGTAGAAACATACAGTATATTTACACATTTTACATTTGTGACTCCTTCTACTCTCCTATTCTTCTAGTTAAATCAAACCACCATTCATCAGTGTTGTAAATATAAAACAAACATCTGAACTAACTGTGTTTCTTGTGAGACTGCTTAATGAGTGCATCACATGAGTACCATGAGATACACTCCCCCATGCAAGTGAAGTACATGAAGCTTCCCAAATCAGTACTACTATGCACAGCATTACTGATTACAGTTTTGAAGCCCTCATAAACCCCATCGCTTAGTAATCAGAACAATCGCTTTATGTAAAGGTGCTAATCTCATTTAGGTTACTAGTGGGGCTGCTTTAATGAGCTCTTGAGCCCGAAGTGCAGAAATAAAGTTTTGGCAATTTTATAGATATCTTAAAAGCAAAATGTTAACTTATGTTAATTTATTCATGCTAATTATCTGACACAAACATGGCTTTATACCATGCTTCCCATTAATAAGACACTGTATTAATTTGTCTGTCTGGTTAAAAAGTATATATATATATATATATATATATATATATATATATATATATATATATATATATATATATACATCCATAGCAAAAAACCGCACTACCAGGTCTTTATCCAAGTGAAAAGAAAATTTATTAAATATACGACGTTTCGGCCCTGTTGCTCGAGCCTTCTTCAGGTGGGTTACACAGTGAAAATAACACTCCAATTTAAACCTAAAATGGCGCCAAACAAACAATCAAGCTCACAATGATGACGTCATCCCCCCTCAAGTGAAGGTGTATATATACTTAGCAGTGTCCAGCCGCCGCTCTCTATGGTGTGTGTACCAAGTGCTTGTGCGCTGTCCATGCGGCGAGTGCTTAAAATGTTACAATAAGGTGCTCATTTATTAGTGCTTCTAAACGCCCAAAACACATCCTCATACGTGATGTAACACCAGGGACCGTGCTTACCAAAGAAGGGATCCGAAGCAGCGTTGCTCTTGTACGTTCATGATATCGCCTGTGTAGGTAGGAGACATGTTCCAATGGTATGACGTTATACCTAACCGACCTTCTTAACGCACCTCGCCCTTTAGCAGACTTACCCCTCCTTGCCGATCCATGTATCGGTCATGACTCCGATCTTTACCAATAGGCCACGCCCCCTAGAGACCGCGGGTGTGTTTGAAAAAACCGATACCTTTCCTTTCACACTGAGCCTCCTTGTTAGCCGGCTTCCGTGCAGCGCAACTCTTGGACTAGGGATGTAGCGACTCGTCACAGTCCCCTTCCATGTCGCTGCGCTGTTTTGTGAGCCATCATATCTCAAACCACACCAAGGTATAACGGGAGCTAGAGGTATAAGGTATAACCCAGGTCTCCTGGACGTGTACCAACCTATATATCAGAGCTAGGAGGGAACTGTGTAACTTTGGGCTGTTTCTACTGATTCCTCAGGTTAAACGTCTGGAAACAGTCTTCCCTATCCCAGGCCTTACCTTCAAAGAGACGCTGCCTCTCTCCCTTCCCTGGTTTTTCGGTGCAATACGACAGTGGTCATGGATTCGTAGTGTGTGGTCCTGGTGCTGTGAAAACTAAAAACAATAGAAGCAACAAAGGTTAACAACCTATTATGGGTTAAAATCACCCAGCCATAACATTACAAAATCTACGTGTCCTTATTTTTTGCAATAAATACGTAAACAGTCCATCTTCCATCCTCCTTCCCAGTCTGATTCGTGCCAATTTCAATGTGAGCAGGTAAGCCATAGTGTTGCCATTTAAGTACCCTTTGCACAGGTGACTAAGTTCTGGTCCGGATATCGGTAAGTTTCCCTCTTTGGCCTACTCTAGACACTGGATAATACAGGGGGGTAGGCTCTGATCCGTATACACGTAAAAATGTCCTAGTCATAGGAATCTCCCCGAGGAGAGATAACAGAGTAACAATTATCGAATCCGAGAAGTCCAAATTGGCCAATCCAGGTAAGTTATATGTAGAGAAACAAAATGATACCTATGTGCCCTATCAAATGGGCAGCTTCATTAACAGTCTGATCCTCCAGTCTCCAGTGGGAGTCCAACAACAAAAAGCGGCTAGGTGAGAGCCGCATATCAAGCAACAGAAAAATGCAAAAATTACAAAAATATATAAAAAATGAATACTGAAAAAGGAAAAAAGAGGAAATTTTTTATCCACAGTGCAAAGATGAAAAAATGGAAAAATGAAAAAATTAAAAAATGAACCAATGAGAAATTCCACAGAAGGCGACAGGGATCACAGTGTCTCTGAATATAGGACACCAAGGGAGGGAATATTTCCCTAAGATAATACGTCAAATTCTAGTCAATTAATAGAAATGAGACATGGGCAGAGTCTCGTTCAGCCCCTTGGGGGTAAGGGTGTCCAATGTAAAGATCCACATGCTCTCTCGCTTTAATAGTAGGGCCTCTCTGTCCCCCCCTCTTCTTGGAGCTGGTACATGCTCTATAATCATGTGTCTAAATTGTGGGAGTGAGTGTCCCATTTTAAGCCAGTGTCTAGGTACTGGCTGATCGGTTTTCCCTGTAGCTAGGGCACTTCTTATAGCACCATCAATTATTACCTATATTGACTATTGACTGTGAACTATTGATGAGTTAATGTGGAACATTGGACTTTAACAATCTTTACAACCTAATACTAATTTTCACTATTCCAGTTCTTTCTTTTCCTGGGCAGACTATGGATGAGAGTTGCACAGCCACACAAGTGGATACTACAGGTGAACATACTTTCTCTCCAGAGGACGCAGAGAGGATCCTCTTTGGTGAATTGCAGCAGGCGAATATACTGGGTAGGACCCCTCGGGATCTGTATCATAATTTGTTGAATCTAAAAAAGAGGGAGGTAGATCTTTTATTACATGGTACGTACCTGTCTAATTACTATCGAGAGAAAACCATCCCCAGGGGATTTAGAGTGAGGAACGTCCCCACTTTGGGACGATCTAATGTGGAATTTTGCAGCAGATGGTGTAAAATTTTGAACAAATGCTCACTAGACTTACTATTATTAGTAATTGAATTTGTGGGAAAAGATCTGAAGCACACTCAGAGTGATATTACTGATTTCGAAACACACCACCTGTTACAAATAACACAAGATAAGTCGGTTGACTGGTTAAAAAATATAGAGACGAATGTAACCAAGTACAAACAGGAACTTGTATCCTTTAAAGAGAGGAAATTGGCAACAGTTAAAGAAGATTACAAACATAAGAGAGTCTATAGGTGGTTACTGGGGCTGACGGACGATAACAGAAGGCGAAAGATTCGTAAATATAAGCCCACAACACTGAACACAGTCGACAGCTCAGGGGAATCGACGGACTCTGACTTAGGTATCCAGACTATTCCTACACAGTCTTTTTTAGGGGAAGGTCCAGCGCCCACAGACACGACTACAGAGACAGAGAGGGGAGGGACAACAAGAAAACCAGGAGGGGAGGCAGGAAACACCACAGGCAAACCCCCGAGAAGGGGGAAGAGGAAGACATAATTGTTAACTTGTCACAGCATACATTGTCTCAGGGGGAGAGGAGATTGTTAAATAGGGGTTTAAAATTTGTTCCCACAAACCCCCCCAATCCTTTTGAAGTATATAAGGATATACATAAATTTAAAAGACAACTAAAGTTGCGTGATTTCTATAAAGACAAACAAAGCACTGACTCTCCTCACTTTAAGGGCAAAAGCACTTTTGATCCCCCAAATACGGCCCCCTCTATCAACATTTTTACCCATTTATTGACTAAAGACTCGGGGGAAATACACCAAAAGCATAAGAAGATGTTTCCTAATTTGACAAATATGGAAAGAGAAGCCCTGAAAACCCTTAAAACAGATCGAGAGCTCATTATAAGACAGGCAGACAAGGGAGGGGCAATTGTACTTCTTGACAAATCTTATTACATCCAGGAATTAAGCTCGCAACTATCCGAGGTGAACACGTATACCCCCTTAAGGGGAGATCCGACGAAGATGTATAAAAATAAATTGGATGGTTTAATACAGATAGGACTAGAGGCGGGATGGATAGATACATCTACCAGTAATTTCCTGTCCACTGAGTATCCTCGAACACCGTTTATTTATTCTTTACCAAAAATCCACAAGTCTTTAACGACACCCCCCGGGCGTCCAATTATCTCAGCTATTGATTCCCTGTTTCAACCTGTGGCTCAATATCTTGATTCATTTTTACAACCCATTGTACAAAAAATGAGCTCTTATGTCAAAGACACCACCCACTTACTCACCTTACTCAGAGAAGTGAGTGTCCCAGAGACAGATTACTTCTTAGTGACGATGGACGTCTCCAGCTTGTACACGGTCATTCCTCATCAAAGTGGGGTGGCGGTGTGCAGGGAAGCCTTAATAAGACATCACCAAGGTCCACCTCCCATTGAGTTTCTGATAGAATTGTTGGACCTGGTCCTCACTCACAACTACTTTGAGTTTAACGATGCCTTTTTCTTACAGATCTCAGGTACTGCTATGGGATCGAATGTTGCTCCCTCATTCGCCAACCTCTTCATGCAGGCCTATGAAGAACAGCACCTACTCCCTAGAGGGGGCGCTCATGTTTCCTTCTACAAACGTTATATTGACGATCTCTTACTGCTATGGAAAGGCACGGAGAGGGAGCTCATCGATTTCCATAGAACGCTAAATGAGATTGATTCCCCCATTAGGCTGACGATGACATACGACAAACAAATAATACACTATCTTGACGTGAGTATCTATGTGGAGGATGGCAAAATGTGTACCACTCTATACAGGAAGTCGACAGATAGAAACAGCTTAATTCATGCCCACTCCCACCACCCACCTCATATGTCCCGAGGGGTCCTGTACTCCCAATGCCTGAGGATCATTAGGAATAATTCCAACAGAGAACAGCTTTTGACATTAACTAAACAGTTTGCCATGCGAGGATACTCAGATACCTTGATCAGGGATCAATTGGAACGAGCACGCCTCCGGAACCAAGATGATTTGCTACAGACAACCAGTAATTTGCCCAAAAAAGGACCGGATCCTATTTTTACAACAGAGTGGTCCGAAGTTACCCCACAAATTAAGAGGGCACTAGGCGGCAGATGGGAAATTATAAACACGGATAGGGATCTCCCGTTCTATGGCAAACAAAAACCTATATGTGGGTACAGAAGAGGTCGCAATTTGGGCGACATGCTGATAGTAAAAAATCTATCTACTAGCCCGAAGGTGGGCAGGACTTGGCTGAATCAACCACTAAAACCCGGATGCTACAAATGCTCAAATTGCCTGACATGTGGGGGATGCTACAGGGCACACATTTTGTACACCCACGGACGGGTTTCAGATATAAAATACAACATAGAGTTTCCTGTACTTCCGATCATGTGGTATACATGGCATGGTGCCCATGTGGTTTGCACTATGTGGGCAAAGCCTCAACCACATATCGGGAGCGCATGAATAATCATCGTAGTGCTATAAGAAGTGCCCTAGCTACAGGGAAAACCGATCAGCCAGTACCTAGACACTGGCTTAAAATGGGACACTCACTCCCACAATTTAGACACATGATTATAGAGCATGTACCAGCTCCAAGAAGAGGGGGGGACAGAGAGGCCCTACTATTAAAGCGAGAGAGCATGTGGATCTTTACATTGGACACCCTTACCCCCAAGGGGCTGAACGAGACTCTGCCCATGTCTCATTTCTATTAATTGACTAGAATTTGACGTATTATCTTAGGGAAATATTCCCTCCCTTGGTGTCCTATATTCAGAGACACTGTGATCCCTGTCGCCTTCTGTGGAATTTCTCATTGGTTCATTTTTTAATTTTTTCATTTTTCCATTTTTTCATCTTTGCACTGTGGATAAAAAATTTCCTCTTTTTTCCTTTTTCAGTATTCATTTTTTATATATTTTTGTAATTTTTGCATTTTTCTGTTGCTTGATATGCGGCTCTCACCTAGCCGCTTTTTGTTGTTGGACTCCCACTGGAGACTGGAGGATCAGACTGTTAATGAAGCTGCCCATTTGATAGGGCACATAGGTATCATTTTGTTTCTCTACATATAACTTACCTGGATCGGCCAATTTGGACTTCTCGGATTCGATAATTGTTACTCTGTTATCTCTCCTCGGGGAGATTCCTATGACTAGGACATTTTTACGTGTATACGGATCAGAGCCTACCCCCCTGTATTATCCAGTGTCTAGAGTAGGCCAAAGAGGGAAACTTACCGATATCCGGACCAGAACTTAGTCACCTGTGCAAAGGGTACTTAAATGGCAACACTATGGCTTACCTGCTCACATTGAAATTGGCACGAATCAGACTGGGAAGGAGGATGGAAGATGGACTGTTTACGTATTTATTGCAAAAAATAAGGACACGTAGATTTTGTAATGTTATGGCTGGGTGATTTTAACCCATAATAGGTTGTTAACCTTTGTTGCTTCTATTGTTTTTAGTTTTCACAGCACCAGGACCACACACTACGAATCCATGACCACTGTCGTATTGCACCGAAAAACCAGGGAAGGGAGAGAGGCAGCGTCTCTTTGAAGGTAAGGCCTGGGATAGGGAAGACTGTTTCCAGACGTTTAACCTGAGGAATCAGTAGAAACAGCCCAAAGTTACACAGTTCCCTCCTAGCTCTGATATATAGGTTGGTACACGTCCAGGAGACCTGGGTTATACCTTATACCTCTAGCTCCCGTTATACATTGGTGTGGTTTGAGATATGATGGCTCACAAAACAGCGCAGCGACATGGAAGGGGACTGTGACGAGTCGCTACATCCCTAGTCCAAGAGTTGCGCTGCACGGAAGCCGGCTAACAAGGAGGCTCAGTGTGAAAGGAAAGGTATCGGTTTTTTCAAAACACACCCGCGGTCTCTAGGGGGCGTGGCCTATTGGTAAAGATCGGAGTCATGACCGATACATGGATCGGCAAGGAGGGGTAAGTCTGCTAAAGGGCGAGGTGCGTTAAGAAGGTCGGTTAGGTATAACGTCATACCATTGGAACATGTCTCCTACCTACACAGGCGATATCATGAACGTACAAGAGCAACGCTGCTTCGGATCCCTTCTTTGGTAAGCACGGTCCCTGGTGTTACATCACGTATGAGGATGTGTTTTGGGCATTTAGAAGCACTAATAAATGAGCACCTTATTGTAACATTTTAAGCACTCGCCGCATGGACAGCGCACAAGCACTTGGTACACACACCATAGAGAGCGGCGGCTGGACACTGCTAAGTATATATACACCTTCACTTGAGGGGGGATGACGTCATCATTGTGAGCTTGATTGTTTGTTTGGCGCCATTTTAGGTTTAAATTGGAGTGTTATTTTCACTGTGTAACCCACCTGAAGAAGGCTCGAGCAACAGGGCCGAAACGTCGTATATTTAATAAATTTTCTTTTCACTTGGATAAAGACCTGGTAGTGCGGTTTTTGCTATGGATGTGTATTATTTTTAAACCAGCACCCAGGCAGTTGCAATCTGCAGGAAGAGTGCTCCAGTTTACTTCAAGCATATATATATATATATATATATATATATTGGTATAGTAAATGAAAGTGCGAGTGAGAGGTGAGAGGCAGGTGGGAGTGTATTTTCCAAAAGCTAATTACAGGTAGCATAACAAAAGATTACAGGGTTGTTGAACATTGTTTGCAAGTAAACACCAGTCTCTATTTAAAGAGACAGTATGCCCATTGTCTTTCCTACTCCTCGATGAGGCCTTTTTATCTGAAACCTGAGTGTGTGCATTATCCGGTCTTGGACTACAAGTTAAACCTCCTCATCCAGTGTTAAGCTGGCCATAGACGCAAAGATCCGATCGTACGAATCAACGTACGATCGGACTTTCCCATCTCCCGACCCTCCACTAACCATTCAGATCAAAGTCTTTACCATTCCGATCAAATAAGAACAGATCACCCAATGTTCTGCCCCTGACAGCAATTGTACGATACTTATGTCTGACAACAC
Organism: Xenopus laevis; assembly: GCF_017654675.1. NCBI lineage: Eukaryota > Metazoa > Chordata > Amphibia > Anura > Pipidae > Xenopus > Xenopus laevis. The sequence continues at coordinate 52,685,434 of NC_054388.1, read as the reverse complement.
TAGTGACAGTCTCCCTCTGAAAATCGTACGATCGGCAATACACGCAGAGATATTATCGGCAGGCGACAGAAATTTTCTAACCTGTCCGATCGACCAAACGACCGATCTCCGACGGAAGAAAAATGTCGGGACTCTCCACACACGGTCCGAAAATCGTACGAATCCACGATTCGTACGATCGGATCTTTGAGTCTATGGCCAGCTTAACTCCATTTGCAGACATCTTATCTTCTGTTTTTCGTGTTTCTATGGGCCTTACCATAGGAAAAAGAATAGCTCAGAAGCATTGTCCATTTTGTGCCTTGTTGTTGTTGTGTTTGTTTTGTTAGCAACAAAAACAAACACAACAACAAACAACCAGGCTTCACCCTGCAGGGGCTTCTCGCAGCCCAACCCAGATTTAAGAATGCTGTTTATCTCCATAGCAAGTTATGTAGCCTCTCAAGGGCTAAGTGAATCCAATTAGGATTGGCTGTTGTCATTATAGCCCTGGCTTAAGAAGATTCTAACTGCTTGTTATTGCTGTATATAGTGTTTATCTTCTTCCTGACAAGAAATGCACTTTATTTTATCCCTGCCGAAGAAGAATAAAAGATATTTATCATTCCTCCCTAGTTTACTTGGCACACTGTAGCACAGTTGTGCCTTTCTTCCTCTATAAACATCTCTTTTTGTGTGTGTGTGTGTGTCAAGATATAAACAATGGATTGCTAGAGGCAAGACGTACAATCTGGCACATTGATATTGTGCTGAATGTCAGAGATGCTAATTTCCCCCAATGAACAATAAACAACATGAATAATCAGGAGTTGGCTGATATTTCCCCAGCTTTGAACACAGCGAGGTCTTCTCAGGCAGCCAAGGAGCTAAGGACTGACAATATTTGGACAATGTTTTCTAGTTTAAAAGATCAGCTACAGATTGAATCTATAATAAATCACTCCAGCGGGAATATTTATGAGGTGCAAATCCCAGGCATGTTTGTTCCTCAGTCCAAGGCTTAAGGCTTTCATTATGCTACCTATACCAAGGGATATTATTATAACAACACAGTCGTATTCTCAAATGAAGATTAGGCCCTGAGGCAGGGTCCTGTATTAGCCCCGGCTACTGTTCCAACATTACAGAGACATTCTGATGCTTCATATACATTAAAGTGGTGGTTCACCTTTAAGTTAACTTTTAGTATGTTATAGAATGGCCAATACTAAGCAACTTTTCAATTGGTCTTCATTATTCATATGTTTTTTAATTATTTGCCTTTTTCTTCCAGCTCTTTCCAGCTTTTAAATGGGGGTCACTGACCCCATCTAAAAACAAATACTTTTTAAGGCTACTATAATGTTGTTGCTACTTTTTATTACTCATCTTTCTATTACTCATCTTTCTATTCATGCCCTCTCCTATACATATTCCAGTCTCTTATTAAAATCAATGCATGGTTTCTAGGGGAATTTGGACCCTAGCAACCAGATTGCAGAAACTGCAAACAGGGGAGCTGCTGTATAAAAAGCTGAATAACTCAAAAATTGCAAGTAATAAAAATGAACACCAATTGTAAATTATCTCAGAATATCCCTCTCTACATCATAGTAAACTTAACTCAAAGGCGAACAACCCCTATAACACAGAGAATAATTGGAGACCCCACTACACAAGACGTGATCTAGCCAGCGTATATTACTGATAGAGAAGGTGCTAATTGTATTATTGCCCCATGGCACCTAATAGGTAGAAGATGGTCCATATTTGCCTATTAGGTCTACAGGCTTCAGCCAGTGTGTTTTAGGGTTGGTATCCATTATTTCAATGACATCGCTGGTAAAAGACTCCATAAGATCAGTACTGACTACACTACTCTTTTTACACCCCAAGCCTGCCCACTTATGCCATCAGTCTGCCTAGGTACATGCCATCATTTCACCATCTTATGCCCCTGATTCACTCTAGGAGATATACGGACAAAGGATTGTACTCTGTTACCCTCAGTAAAGGCAGAAAATATTGCTGTCAATATTATACATTTTTAACTCTTACCTCCAACCCGGCAGAAAGACAGAAAAAAAGTGCACTCAGTTTTATACCCATTATCCTCAACAAGCATGCAAACAGAAATGAGTACATTTATGGGACCTGTTACCCAGAATGCTTTGGACCTGGGGCTTTCCGTATAACAGATATTTCCATAATTTAGATCTTCATACCTTAAGTCTACTAGAAAATCATGTAAAGATTAAATAAACCAAATAGGATTAATTATATCTTAATCTGGATCATGTACAAGGTACTGTTTTATTATTACAGCGAAAAAGGAAATCATTTTATAAAATTTGGATTATTTGGATAAAGTGGAGTCTATGGGAGACAAAGATCCCTTAATTCTGAGCTTTCTGGATAACAGGTTTCTGGATAATGAATCCCATGCCTGTACTGTCAGTACTATATCTGTTACGCCAGCAAGTACATTGACAGGAAATTGTACTGTCAGTCTTGTACCCGCAGGCACCATATAGGTAGGAAACAGCACTGTCTGTTTTATATTTACCCCTAGCTAACATACAGACAGGAAATTGCTTTGTCACTTTTATATCTGCTTTCCCATACCATCATATAGACAGCAAATAGCACTACCAGCAGGCCCGGATTTGTGGAGAGGCCATCAATACCCGGTGAGTGAATAAAAGTGTGGGGTCGTGGGGCGACGAACGACAGCGGGCCTAGGGGTGTAAATGCAGCCCTGACTACCAGTTTTAAATCTGTTACCACACGACATATTGTAGACAGGCAATATAACGTTCTGTATTATATCTGTTACCCCCATGCAGTATATGGACAGCTATAATCATTTGTCACTTCAATATATGTTACTTCAAGGCAGCATATAGGCAGTAAATACCACCATCAGTTTTATATGTTAACTCCAGGCAGTGTATAGAGAGGAAACAGTACTCTCTATGTGGGACACTCACTAAGATTCGTAGTTTCGCCAGGCGTAACTTCGCCGCACTTCGGCACACTTCGCCAGGCGTAGTTTCGCCAGCGCTTCGTAAATTCACTAAAATCCGAAGTTGCACTCAGGGGTAGCGTAAGGTTGCGAAGTTGCGCTAGCGTTGATTCGCTAAGCGAAGCAAAGTTATGCTAGCGATGGTTAATTTGCATACGGCACCAAATTCAAATTTCAATGGAAGAATACGTAGAATCACTACAAATGCCTGGGAAACCTTCAAAACATCAAATAAAATTTTTATTTTGCCCTAAACATGTGCCCACTGTATAGTTAAGTTGCCATGAGTTAGGAAATGTAGGGGGGAGGAAGGGGAGCCCCAAAACTTTTTTAGATCTTTTTCAGCCTATCACCCATAATATAGAAAAAACGCCAGTGTTTTTTGGGACTTTTTAGAAAAAATTTTAACTTTTTTTGAAGAAATCCCTATCTACTCTATTGCGCTTCACCTGGTCTGAGGTGGCGAAGGAAGTCTAGCGTAAAAGGTAGCGTTCAGTACAATGCGCGCGTTAGTGATTTGCGTAGTTACGTATGTTGCGCAAATTCGCCAGGCGTAAGGGTGCGAAGTAACACTAGCGAACTTACACCAGCATCCGTTAGTGAATTTGCGAAGTAACGAATATGGCCAACGCTAGCGAATTGACGCTAGCGTTAGGCGCTTCGGCGCATAGTGAATTTGCCCCTATGTGTGATACCCCAAGCAGCATATCGGCAGATATGCCGTCAGTTTTATATTTGTTACCCCCAGCCATCATATAGACAGAAAATAACTCTGTCGGCTTTACATGTGTTAGGGCCCTTACACACAAAGTGATAAATCTCCCACAATTAATCTCCTCTAGTGTGGGCAACTAACCTCGTCTATATGCTTTTCCACAGGCAATAATGTAAATCACAGGTGAGAAAACATACAAGTCAATTTTGCTTTCCGAAGTCACTGCAGTTTCCACATAGGGCAACTTCAGGCAAACTAACAGACTTGTATGTTTTCCCACCAACTATTTACATTACTGCCAGTAGGAAAGCATTTGGAGGAGATTAGGAGATTTATTGCAGGACGACTGATCTCCTTCTATGCCAGTGGCCTTATCTCCATGCAGTATATAGATAGGAAAAAGCATGGGATATTTTATATCTGTTCCCGCCTGCTATTTATGGCAGGAGATAGGGCTGTTATCTGAAACCCCTGGCCCAAGCACACCAAGAATATGTAGCCTTGGGGACAGAACCATGTATTAGCGCCTCAATTTAAATAATGGCATATGTGGTGATGTTGATATGTATGCATAATGCAAAATCCATTCTCATGGATTATCTACACAGCACATATAGAATATTCTTTCCAGCACTTATAAATGTTATTAATAATTCACAGGAAATCTGAGTGGCAGAGAGCCATGGCCATCAATCACCCTCTGCAATAACTACACAGCCTTTCATTCATCCAGGTCATAAAATAAAATATCTGTATTGCTCCGATTACTGTTACTCTTATTGCTTAGAATGTCTAGTGGCTTCAGATTGATCACTGCTGGAGACTGTGGGGCAGATTTACTGAAGAGCGAAGAGGCTAACGCTAGCGACAATTCGCTAGCGTTGCCACCCGCAGGGACATCGTTAATTCACTAAGAGGAGCAGGCGCCAATTCGCTAGCAAACAGGACTGCCGATAGTGTTAATTCGCACTCTATCGCCGAGTTGCAGCTATATACAGTACCTATCACATGAATGTTTGTTATTCTTCTCTATTGCACATTTGTGGCACTGTGGTGGATAGACCACCATATCGATTATAGGACCCCTTGTTCTTGTTTAAGCTTTCAATAGACATTATATTAAGATGGTAGCTCCCTTGCAGGTAGGCAGCAAGTCCCAGGGAGTCCTGGGGTATGCCAACTATGACATTTGACAACCAAAACAGTATCATACTTGTTGTCTAGGTTGTAGCTTATAAACATTATAAACCTGTTGTTTAGTTAATAGTTTTCATGCCAAAATCAAGTCAAATAAATACTGATCTGCCCAATGAAGAGCAGGCAGCAGTTCATTTATAGGGGTGTGATGGATAATGTCACTGGCAGCCATAAGGATTGAATTAACCACTCCTGGCATCAGAACAGTCCTCTCCTTCCAAGTTCTTGTATTTCATAACTATTAGGGCAGTAAAACTTTAACAGAGAGACATTTCATAAAAGAATATGTTTTTAATTCTAGAATAAATAATAGTAGAATATTTTTCCATAATTATATGTGAGAGGCATGCCACATAAGCAATATATTCCTGTAATACACAAGGGAAACCTAACACAACACTCTGAGTTTCCTGAGATTTAGGCCCCATCATCTCTATCAATGACCTGTCCCAGGATATCCTTGTTGACTAATTGTTGTCTCTCCCTATATACCATTTTGCCTCTATAATTGATTCCCAGAGTGCAATAGAATTGGATAGCCATGCTGACAGATACATTTTCAGCTGCTTGGTTCACTGAAGCTTGGGATATGTTAGATAGATACCCTCCTTCCTATAGATTTTCCATTGCTTGTTCATAAATCCAAGCCTGTGAATGAATATCGAATATTTTATCCCCCCCCTCAGCAGCTTGATAGAATAATGCATCTTTCTGCTACCATGCAAATATTAAAGTACATGTCTGGACATTTTCCAGTGTTATTCTGTATAGCTGCTACTGAAACTACTCAAGCAATAAACTGTAAAGGTTATTTTGGCCATTTTCCCTGTAATATTTACCTGACTGACAAACAAAAAGGATGCACTTGACTTAATGAAGAATTCCTGGAGCGGCACTTCCACACAGGTGTTGCTGCCAAGGTAAAATAGATTTGGTTTCAAACTGGGCCTATAGGCTTCAGATTCAGTAGAAATGTACCTTGGTTAAGTGATTATTAGGTAATATCAACACTTCAAGGGTACATACATCCTCTTGCAGGTCTGTTCTCTTCTCAATGCTCAGACTTGGGGGATATTTTTTTTTAAAAAAATTCTACCAACCTCCCAACCACAAATGCCCTAAATTTTGTTTCATTTTTGCAACAAAATCCTTATAATAAACAGTAGGGGGTACATTATGGTGTATAATGCATGAGTGATACTCAGAGATCCCCGTTAACCCAACCCGCAGGTTTGTGCCTTTATATGGTCAGTGACTTCTAATATCCTTATTATTTACAGTATATTATCCCTTCTAATACACGAATAATACTCAGAGATCCCTGTATAACTCAGCTCTTCAAACTTTTTACACTGCTTCCAATATAACAAACTAAAATGTGTGTATTGTTTTCCTTCAGTTTATTTAGCAATACAATTAATATATAACACACAAGATTATAGCAATTAGCGTTAATGTAATGGAGTTAAAAAGGTAAATGAATATTCTGGCAAAATTCCCTTTAGTGTATATACTGTATATTCATGTATCCTGCTTTCTCTTCTCTAGCAGTGCTGAGATCTCCCTGAGCTTGTTTTCCCATCATGCTGACAGTATAAGAGGTTTCCTTAATTTGCTTTGCTCGCAGTAATTGCAGGGTGGGTTTTTTCTTTATTGCTTAATATAATTCATTGAGAGCTATTCCTTATCACTAAGGGAGCCTTTTCTGCTCCTTGTTTAAGGGGAAAAATACTGTATACCTATGTTCATCATTAAATTAATTAATTGTAGAATTAGGTTATAGACCCTCTAATGTAAGTGAAGAGGAGGGGGCTAAGATCCTGATGCAAATAGAAAGAGCTGCTAGATTGGGGAAAAGTAATGATAAAGGGTGCTTTTAATTACCCAGTTATTGACTGTATCAACAATACTGCCAGGACAGTTAATGGGAACATGTTTATAAACTTGTTGCATGGCAATTATGTGGCACATGTTCTTGAAGAGCCAACCAGAAACCAAGCTATACTAGATCTAGTTATTTCTAATGACACAGAACATATAAATGTACAAGTAATTGAACACCTGGGAAATAGCGACCATAACGTGATCTCATTTAGTGTTTGGTACAAAAACCCTGAATTTCAGAAAAACACATTTTAGCTCCTTAAGGGCTGCCCTTATGTTTTCTGCTAAAAACACATAACAGAAATGGTTGTCATTCAAAATTATATTAAATTGTTACTATTCTCAATTTATTCCCTTAAGAAGTAAATGTAGAAGCACTAAGAACCATCCTGTGTGGCTTAATATAGAAGTAAAGAAGTTAATAGGAAATAAGAGAAAAGCATTTAAAAACTACAAGACTGTGGGGGCAGAAGCTGCATTTAATGAATATTAACACTATAATAAATGTTGTAAAACAACAATCCAAAAGGCAAATATATAAAATGAGGAACGCATAGCGGCATAGGCTAAATCTAACCCCAAAAGGTTTTTAAGCATATTAATAGTAAAAATATGCAAATTGAGAGTGTGGCTCCTTTAAATAATGGTATCAGGATGGTTGTAACAGATAGCGAAAAAGGCAAATGTGCTAAATCAATTATTTTCTTCAGTGTATACAATAGAGGACTCCGAGTTCCAAAACCCACCTCATAGCTGCACCTCAAACTGAGTGGCTGACTCAGGATATGGTTCATAAAGCTTTACTAAAAATTAATTTGAACAAGGAGCCAGGGCCAAGTGGAATACACCCTCCTGTACTAAGAGAGCTTAGTTCAGTTTTAGACTGGCCTCTGTTTCTGATTTTCTCAGATTTCCTTTCATCTGGTATGGTGATCTAATTCCTATATTTTAAAAGGGATTACAATCTCAACCTGGCAATTATAGGCCAGTAAATTTGACATTCGTGGTGGGAAATTTATTTGAAGGCTTGTTAAGGCATTATGGTCCGTAATCAGCGTGGCTTTATGAAGGATAGGTCATGTCAGACAAATTTCATTTGCAGATGAAACAAAGCAATGTAGCCCAATTTGTATGTAGCACATTTAGGATGTGAAATCTTTGCACCAGGATTGTGACAAACTGGCAATCTGAGCAGCTAAGTGGCAGATGAAATTCATTGTTGATAAATGTAAAGTCATGCACCTGGGATGTAAAAATATCCAAGCCACTATACTTTAAATGGGACAGCACTAGGCAAATCCAAAACGGAAAAGGACCTTGGAGTCCTTGTAGATAATGAACTTGGCTGTAACAAGCAATGCCAGTCAGCAGCTGCAAGGGCAAATAAGGACTTGAGCTGTATTAAAAGGGGCATAGATTCGTGGGAGGAGGAGGTTATTCTTCCACTGTACAGAGTGCTGGTAAGGCCCCATCTAGAATATGCCGTACAGTTTTTGCCTCCAGTGGTCAAACAGGACATTATTGTATTAGAGAGGGTCCAGAGAAGGGCAACTAAGCTGGTAAACAGTATGGAAAATCTTAGCTATGAAGAAAGACTGGACAAGTTGAGGTTGTTAATGTTGGAGAAGAGGCACTTATGGGGTGATATGATAACAATGTATAAATATATAAGGGGATCATACAGCACTGCGAAATATGTTGGCACGCTATAAATACATGTTAATAATAATGATCATATAATAATTTCTCTACTGCTTTATTTACCAGTAAGTCCTTTTAGCTGCCAAGAGATAACCTATTCCGAAGAAAGTAGGATCTGGCTAAATATTCGGAAGGGGTTTTTTACATTGAGAGCTGTGAAGATGTGGAATTCTCTCCCTGAATCAGTCGTACAGGCTAATATATTAGATAGCTTTAGAACCATCTGGACATTGTGGATATTACAAAACAAGTCATATTCTAACAGGGAACCAGACTCATCTCAACTTACACTTGATTGGTTACTTGGACCAGAATGAAAATGGGCTATTGGGACTCTCGTCAGGGCGTGAGTCTTGGGCTCTGAGGACATAATGACAGAGTGTTTCATCTAATGTGTCTGAATGTGGGTATATACGTTTTTCGCTTGGAGTCATCTGAGTCATTGTGTACTATAAACATGTTCTATGTACTGGATCTCCTTCTCATAAGCCTTCACTTCTTTTCTACTTTTCTTCTTTCTATTTTCTTTCTGCTCTCTTCCCATCTACTAATTGTTTTCCCAGGGTGTAAATGAAAATTCACTGGCGCAATGTGTCCTTTGTATCTGCTTTTACTATTGTACAACAAGTGTGTACCCCTGTTTATTGGACCTTGCACTAGTAATAAATAAAACTTTGAAAAAAAAAAAAGATAGCTTTAGAAAGGGGTTGGAAGGCGTTTAAGCAAGTGAGGGAATACAGGGTTAAGGAATACAGCTCATAGTACAAGTTGGAGTAGTCTGTTTGCCATCTTGGAGTGGTCCTCTGATGCAAATTGGAGAGCTTCAAATGTTTTTTTTTTGCCTTCCTCTGGATCAAGTCTTTCTGGTTCCATATATTATCCCACCCAGTGGAACCGTTTATCCAGTTTGGAGTGCTCACCCTTTTGATGTACACCCAATATGGGTGTCAGGTGCTTAATCTGTATGACTTCTCCTAGCCAACAGGTCCTGTATCCAATGTAAAAAATTAACCAGCAGCACTGATTTGAAGTGAAGCAAGTGGATTTCTTGTTTATATAGCCCATGTACATACAAGATAAGGGCAATGTTTCGGACCCTATTGGGCCCTTTGTCTAGTGACTGCAAGTGAAGACAATGTTTTATAGGGTGCACTTCAGGAGTGGCTTATGACTCCCATTCATAGTGACATCACAGTGAACAACATGGAAATTAGAACAAATAAAATAAAAAATAATGAGAAAAAGGCTTTGTAAATATCCGTATTTCAGTCCATTAGGCAGGTTATATATAGACCTAAAAGGCTGAACTTGATGGACATGTCTTTTTTCAACCTAACTTACTATGTAACTATGATCTACAAATAAATAGGGTTCATAATGAAAATATCTATAAAACAATACAAAAAAAAATTCAAAGTAATAATATTTGTGCACCCAACTTTTTAGCATTACATATAGTTCAGTGGTGTTTCTCACCCTACTGGTGGTCGGAGAGACTCTGACTTAATAGAAGGCAGGAACAAAGGAAAAGCTACAAAAGCTACAAAGCTACTCATTAGTTCTACTGCTCTTAGCACAACACATATTAGTCTCATGTTGCTTTTATTGATATATTGCCCCTTCATGTTAAACATTCAATATCCATATTGATGCGGAAGCTCCATGCGCAAACTCCTATTAGACAGCTTTAGACTTATTCTCCTTTTACAAAAAGATTTCTTTCTCCTTTAGTCCATATTTGGCATGGTGAATACAAGTTCTCTGCACCTATCCTGTTACAAAACTCGTGTTTGTTTCAGTAGTCAGGAAACCTGTGCATTGTAATGAATTCCTCATTGATTTGCTTTAAAATCATCAGTTTCAATATCATGTCCTTCTGAAGATATCTTCTTATTTGGTGATGGTATATAGAAAACAGGTATTGGTTTTCAGTCCATTGGAGATACAGTATATCAGTTGTCCATTGGCAACTGAATGAGCAGCCTTGTGGCAGAGTTCAGCTTAAATATTATCCTTTATTCTTCAACATTCCCATTAGTCACTGGTTCAGTTGAGCTTACAGTCCAGGATCCTATAACTTTCACACAACACACTTTATCTTGCTTGTATGTTTTGGAGTATAGAAGAAAACTGGTGGTACCTAGAGGGAGACACAGGAACATGCAATGGCCTTGCAAATCATGATTAGGCTAGACTAGGACCTCACTGCTACATGGCAGCAGTACCACTGGTTCTCCCTTTGCTTTTTAAGATCAATGAAATGTATTTCTCTTTCAGTCAAAATGTTCAGTAGATCTTAAATAAATGTTTACATTCAGAGGTTTCTTTAGAGGGTAAAAATAGTGATGCTCTGCAGAACAGCAGGTGTGAAAAGGAATGGAATGGTATAGCAAGTATAAGAGGGAAACATAATGAAAGTAAGATGTTGACCATAGGACAAGATGGAGAATGCAGGGCAAGATAGAACTGTAGGGAAAGGTGGAAACAGTATGACTGGATGGAGACAGTAGTACAAGATGGACACACTAGGGGCACGATTGAGGCAGTGAAACAAGATGAAGACAGTGTGGCTCATTTATCAATACTGGGCAAATTTGCCCATGGGAACCAATCAGATTGCTGCATTCATTGCTCTACTTGCAGCTGGTTTCAAAAAGCTAATCATTGATTGGTTGCTATAGGTAACTGCCCATGGGCAAATTTGCCCAGTGTTGATAAATGAGCCCCAGTATGACTAGATGGAGACAGCAGGGACAAATGTGAGAAAAGCTCAACATTAAAGATACAGGTGTTGGGATGTTATAATTGCATCGAAGTTGGCGGTGTATGATAGCAACTTTATTATAAACTTGTATTTAAAAAACAAATTTACATTAATCAAGATGTTAAGTTAATTTGACCAGGTCAGTTGTACTTCCATTAAACTAAATTAAAATGCTTTCTCTACACACAAGTACCTGAACCAAAGCCAGACAGGCGATATGATCTCATTGATGGCATTTGCCTTGAACCAAATAAGTTACCATATAAATTCCTGTAATATTTCCAGGCTTAATTCACTTAGAGACATGGATGGAGAATAATTAATACTTAGGGTGGCTTCTAAATAAAAGTTTAACTGCTCTATTTTCATTTATATATTTATGCATTCTTCAGTTTTAGCCTCCCCAGACTGCTTGGATTTGGAATAAACATACCTTAAGATATGCAAAGTTAAAAAAATATTTTTAAAATGAAATTAATTTAATTAGGTGAAAAAGTATTTACACACAATGAAAATGTGACAGGTTCCCTTTAAATTATTCCTAATGCTCAAAGTATTACAGCATTCTGCTCTGTGACATTTATTATGTGGTTAGCCTATGATTATAGAGCTTGACCTTTTGGCTTCGCCACTGTCATGCTCATCCTGGCTGCTCTGACCTCCTGTGTGTTTGTGCCTGAAATAGCCTCTCATTTAGCTCAATAGATGCTGCTGATGTAGCAATTTTACTTGAAAACATGCACATTTCTCTGCATTATGAACAATGATTAGGAACTAATGACCTTTTTTTTAATGTCCTGGCCTCATCAAATGGTTTTAGCTGATTTCATAAATAAAAGGTCTAAATGTCCATTGGACTAACTATAAATTGCTGGCATAATAAAGAAACATATTGATATTGCACATGTCTCCACTTTGCCTTCTTGTCATATTTTCCCACTGTTGCAATGTTGACCTTACTGCCTCCATATTACACTGCTGTCCCCACTACTACTCTTTCTGCTCTACTTTCTCTGTTTTGTTCTGCTATGACCATTTTGCTATACAGTCACCATCTTGATCTACTGCCACCATTTTGACCTAATGTCCCCATCTTGTCCATCCTTCTGACTCCAGCTCACTCTGTGTCACAATCGGCGCCCTAAATCCAGAACCAGTGCTAGGCACCCTGGTCTCGGCTCTTGCTTCTGCCTATAACAGCCGCCTTTCACTTCGGGAGGAGCCCTCAGCTAATTGGATGCTGCCAGGTCTTAATAAGAAAGGAGCCAAGCAAAGGTGCTAGACGAGCAAAGGGGCATGGTGGTTAGCAAGGTTTTGGACGGAAGGTACAGTTCAAGGAGTAGACAAAAGTGTAGTCAGACAGGCTGGGGTCGGTGCGGGCAGAGTACAAGCAAGGTCAATCAGGCCTGGGTCGATAAAGGCAGCATTCACGGTAGATACCGGTAGAGACAGAATAGTCAGGCAGGCACAGGTCAGGATAATCGGAGTTCAGAGTAGTCAGGCAGGCAGGAATCAAAACAGGAATCAAAACACACCCAGGATAATAGCAAGTAAACCTAACAACAGGCAGGGATTTTGTTCACAGAGCCCCTTTAAATATTCAAATCTTGCACCAAAACGCAATGACATCATGACGCCGGCGATGCTTAAAACCCGGAAGTGCATTCCGCATGCACCATAGGAAAACTGCCGTTTGAAGGGTCAGGATCAACATAGCAGGCGTCCGCGCCGGCCCACTTGACGACCAGGGTGAATGTTCCTTGCATAATGTCTATATATTGCCCTGTTGTCTTCATTGTGCAGTACTGTCTTTATCTTGTTGCGGTATACCTGCTGTGCTTATTATTATTATTAGTAGTAGTAACTTGTCATACTATCTTCATCTTTTCCTGTAGCTGGCTCTAGGAAAGGGGTGCCCAAAAAGTAGATTGGGATTTACCAGTAGTACTTTAGCTGGTGACCAGTAGATCTCAAGACTCTGTCAACAAACAGCTTGTCTAAATCACTTCCCTGTTTCATTCTTTTCATTCAGATATTTATTATGTTAAGGTTACATGAAATGAAATAGTTGTTTGTTAAATATAGCAATATACATTTTCTCAAAAATTAATAGTAATATTAGTAATATTTTTTAATAAAATAAATATTTTCAATTAAACAGAATGCTAACAATGCTTTTATGGACGTAGATCATAATAGGACAACATCATTAAAAGTAAAACCCACATTAGTAAAGTATGGGCACTCCTGCTCTAGGACAAGGGGGACACAGTTATTTATTACTTTGCCCTACAGTCAGCACCGAATCCTACTGTTTCTGTCTTGCCACATTGTCACCATCTTGTTCACCTGCCTCAATTTTCCTCTAATATACCTACTGTGGTTACGAACAAATGCCCTTCAACAGCATATATAAGTTGAGCAACCCTGATAAGGTCTTACTCTTTGCTCTGATATCCTCCCAGGGCTGCTTTACTATTGTAAGAAACTCTTACCCTGGTGGTCTAGTGGCCGGCGGGGATGCCCACAGCACTTCCAGCGGGGAACGCCCCCCCGCGTGCTCTCTCTCCATCTGAGTGCCGGTTATGCTATGGCACTTCCAGGTTTTACGCGCCAGCATGATGATATGATCACGCATTGGCGCAAAATTCAAATGTATTTAAAGGGATTTCGGATTCGAATTTGTTGGCGTTGTTAGGTCGAACTTCTTTAGTTCCTGGGTGCTTATTCCTTGTGAATCCTGCTTGTTATACTGATATTGACCCTTGCCTGCTTGCCTGAATATTCTGAACTCTGCAATCCTGACCCTAGCCTGCCAGACTATTCCAAACTCTCCAATCCTTATTCTTGCCTGCCTGCCTGATTATTCTGAACTCTTCAATCCTGATCCTAGCCTGTCTGACCTTGCTTGAACTCTGCCTGTACCGACCTGGCCTGTCTGACCACGCTATTCCGTTTGGTTCCTCCTGTGTTGTGTGGCCTTCCTTCTAAAATCCTTGGTAAACAATCGTGCCCCATTGCTCGTCCACTCTTGCTAAGCTCCTCTCTTATTAAGACCTGGCGGCATGCAATTAGCGGAGGGTTCCTCCCGAAGTGAAAGGCGGCTGCTACAGGCGGTAGCGGAGTCGAGACCACAGAGCCTAGCACTTGTTCTGGATTTAGGGTGCCGATTGTTACAACTATATACAGGGTTCAGGATGGTCACCCATTTTCGCTACCCCCAGTAGAGTGCTAGTTTCCTATTCCAGTTCTCTCACCTCGTTACATGTTCTTTCACCTCTGTACATGTTGTTCCTGGTTAATTTGTTCCAAGAAGCAGCTCTTTATACCAATTATGGCAGCAATTTGTCCAAGTGTTGGGGACTGCAGAGACAATTTCTCTCTGACATGGACCAATATGCATCTGAATCTTGCTGGAGTGGCTTCTTCTCAATACACAATTTGTTTGTTTTATTACACACACCCTACAGAAAATAAATGCACACACATTACTTAAGGGCAGTGGCACACAGTGCTACTGGGGGAAATTAGTCACCCAGCGACAAATCACCCACCCGAAGTTTCCTTGTGAGACTAAATCTAATTTATTCACAATCAAATCTGAAATTCCGTCTTTCTCTTTGTGACAAATGTATCGAGCAGGAGCCAGAAAATGGGTCTGGCAGCATTCCAGCCTGCATTAAAAAAGAATGAATTGTGCCAGAGAGCAAACCAAAGTAGATGGAGTTGCCATTACCGGGTATTGCGCTCAACATTTACAGCTTAGATGAGCACATTTGCTATGGCGTTGTTGTTATTAGTGTATGTATGGCGTTATTTTTTTACTGTATTTTTAACATGGAGCAGAAAATGCCCAGCAA
The DNA here is from genome assembly GCF_017654675.1 of Xenopus laevis. Taxonomy (NCBI): domain Eukaryota; kingdom Metazoa; phylum Chordata; class Amphibia; order Anura; family Pipidae; genus Xenopus; species Xenopus laevis. The sequence goes on along the minus strand of NC_054388.1, from coordinate 52,670,309 downwards.
TATATTCCTCTAATCTGTACTTTTAAATATGGCGTTATTTTATTTTTTATTTCACAAAGCTATGAATTGCCAGGGACTAATACATAGCAGCACATTGCAGTAACCAGGGTATTGCTGCCCCCTATGGTATCTGTTCCCAACTAAGTCCTGAGCAATTGTTTCCTTTTTGGTACACACATACACACACACACACACACATTGCATTGCTTTGCTCTTTAATCTGTGGCTGATACCTGGGCAGTAACCCATATCAGCCAATCAGGCATTAGCTTTTTCTAAATAGCCTTTAGATTGCAAGTTGTAGCTGTATAAAGAACAATAAAGGGGGGCGTGGTCTGCATGGAGACCGGATAGGCAGCACAGGCCGACAGCTCCGCCACACAGGGGACCATACTGCAGATATTCTGCGATTCACCTGCTCCTACTAAACATTACCTGGCGGGTAAAGTACCCGAGCTTGCAACCGGAGCCTCTGATGGTTAGGAGAAGTCGGCGCAATCACACAGCGCGCCACTCCGTGTCTCCCCGCATCATGGCAAATCAAAATGGCGCGTGCACCATGCGGCGCGCCCGACTACGGAGGACTCGCAGGGACCGGGTGGAACTGCTGCAGGGAAACTAGCACTCTTTGCTAGAGACCCACTGCCACAGCCTTTGCCAGCAGGTATGTCCACATCTCCTACCAGCGCAATGGAGTATTCAGACACAGAACCTGCCACAGCTGCACCCTCCTCCCCTGTCCCCACGCAATCCCCCTTAGAACCAACCTTAGCAGAGGTCCTGCAGGCTATAACTTCAAACCACACTGCACTGGTTGGGAAAATTGATGAACTCAAGACAGACTTTGCCATACTGAAACACAATGTGCAAAAGTTAAGGGAGAGGACAGGGGAGGTGGAAAGACGGGTCAGTGAAGTGGAAGATCACACAGCACCTCTGCCTAACAGGTTAACGGCCACAGAAAAGCAGGTCGTGTTGCTTGAACAAAAGGCTGATGACTTAGAAAACCGTTTGAGAAGGAATAATATAAGGATACTGGGCCTCCCTGAGAGGGTGGAGGGTACAGCCACGGAGAATTTTGTTGAAAAATGGCTGGCCGACACGGTGGAGCGGGCGCACAGGGTGCCGGGGAGACCGCCGCCACCGGGGGCCCCTCCACGTCCATTAATTGCCCGCCTTCTGAATTACCGCGACAGAGACGTGGCTTTGCAAGCGGCTAGAAGAGCTGGAGAAATATTTTTTGAAAATCACAGAATATCAGTTTATCCAGACTTCTCTACGGAAATTCGGAAGCAGAGAGCAAAATTTACGGAAGCCAAGCTGCAACTCAGACAAAGGCAAATTCCATACGCTATGATGTTTCCGGCAAGGCTGAGAGTAACAGACAACGGCAAGGCCAATTTCTTTACTACACCGGAGGAGGTCTTCAATTGGCTGGAGGTGAGGCCCAGACAGTCTCCACGGAGAGAGTAGTGAGCTCTTCTACGCTACATCAGGCTTGCTCGACGCAAGTTTACCCTTAGGTTTATTATGTCGCTCTGGAAGTTACGGCCTGGCACATTCTCATTGTCTCTACAAGAGGACATTTCCCCGGACAGGTAATGCTGCAACATATGTCGTAATGCAGGACAATAGTTAACTAACCCTTTTGTCCCTGTGCGGAAGCGGCAGGCCCATGGACATTTGGTTCTGCCTAGTAAGGACGAAGTGTGCCCACTAACCTCCCTTCATAGTTCATTTTATTTTATGGGGAAAGAAAAAACTCACTCTTCTAAGGTTGTGGAGTGGGTGGGGTGGGTTTGGGTAGGGGTTAAAGTTGTGGGTATTGCTAGCGATGTTAATTTTTTCGGTGTCTCAAGATTCATGATCTATTGTGTTTTCATGTCAATATGCAGTTTTATTCTCGATGTGCCTCCTCCCACTCCTGTCACACTCTCTATCTGTATGACTGATGGCTTCCATTAGGGTAATGTCGTGGAATGTTAGAGGTATGGGGGATGGGATAAAACGTAGACTGGTTTTTGACTTTATCAAAAGGTATAAACCTCAGATGATTTTTCTTCAGGAGACCCATTTAGTGGGTTCTAAACTGTTATCCCTAAAAAAGCCCTGGATTGGTTGAATGTACCACTCCTCCTTTTCCAGTTACTCTAGGGGAGTTTCTATTTTATTAGCCAAAACCTGCCCTCTGACGGTAGAAAAAGTAATTTCTGATAAACATGGTAGATTTATCCTCCTACACGGAGGTCTATGGCAAAAAATTTAACATAGCGAACATATATGCCCCCCAGTGGCGTAACTACCGGGGGAGCAGGCGGTGCAGTTGCACCACGGCCCGCTCCCCTCGGGGCCCGCCCAGAATTTTCCGCCTCCACTGACTTTTTTTTAGTTTTTTTTTTTTTTACAATGTTTTTTTTGGCTGGGTGGGCGGGCTTGCGGGCTCCCTCCATCCCTCATCCAATCCACTTTGCACCACCACCCCCCTAGCCGTTGAAGTGGTGAGGGAAAGGAGATCGGAAGCTTCTTGAAGCTGGGCCTGCAGGGTACAGTGGAGCACAACCTTAAACCCGCGCTGGAACAGCTACGGGCAGAGAACGAGAAGCTGAAAAACTGCATCTTGCACCTACAGCGGAGGCGGAGCCTGAGGGAGGAGCCGGAGAGGGCCAGGCCCGGGCAGGGCGGAAGGGAGTGCGGGGCGGGCTCTAGTACTGAGCGTGAAGGAACAACACAAGTAGCAGAACCGTGAAGGGAAAGAGAAGCGTTAGGTGACTATAGGGGAGGTAAGACTGGCCCGGGGTTATTGCAGCTTCCTTGTAAAGGGACATATTGCTCCTGTACTATCTCTGTCCATCTCCATATCCCCCCATGAGACTCCAATGACACGCCATGGATTAGCTACTCGCTGGCTCACATATAAGCAATCAAATGAACTACATCTCCCAGCATCCCTCACACTGCTGCGATTTGCAGCTTGATAATTCCATTTGGATAGGTTTGCTAAATGGCTATGCAGTAGGTTTTTACCATTGGATACAAACACATTTTTAACCAGCTACATGTATCAACTGTAATTTGCCATGTACCAGATTAGTTAATGGCTTGGGTTACAAAATCCTGGGAATGGAGTGTGACTGTGAAATAGTAGGGAAAGATGATGCTTATAGTAACAGTGGAATAATAGTCTCTGGGAAGGGAGTGTGACTGTGGGATAGCAGGTATAGTAAGGAGAAATGGTGCCTATAGTGACAGTGGGATAATAGTCTCTGGGAAGGGAGTGTGACTGTGGGATAGCAGGTATAGTAGGGAGAGATGGTGCCTATAGTAACAGTGGATAATAGTCTCTGGGAAGGGAGTGTGACTGTGGGATAGCAGGTATATGTAGGGAGAGATGTGTCTATAGTAACAGTGGATAATAGTCTCTGGGAAGGGAGTGTGACTGTGGGATAGCAGGTATAGTAGGAGAGATGTGTCTATAGTAACAGTGGATAATAGTCTCTGGGAAGGGAGTGTGACTGTGGGATAGCAGGTATAGTAGGGAGAGATGGTGTCTATAGTAACAGTGGATACTAGTCTCTGGGAAGGGAGTGTGGCTGTGGGATAGCAGGTATAGTAGGGAGAGATGGTGCCTATAGTAACAGTGGATAATAGTCTCTGGGAAGGGAGTGTGACTGTGGGATAGCAGGTATAGTAGGGAGAGATGGTGCCTATAGTAACAGTGGATAATAGTCTCTGGGAAGGGAGTGTGACTGTGGGATAGCAGGTATAGTAGGGAGAGATGGTGCCTATAGTAACAGTGGATAATAGTCTCTGGGAAGGGAGTGTGACTGTGGGATAGCAGGTATAGTAGGGAGAGATGGTGTCTATAGTAACAGTGGATAATAGTCTCTGGGAAGGGAGTGTGACTGTGGGATAGCAGGTATAGTAGGGAGAGATGTGTCTATAGTAACAGTGGATAATAGTCTCTGGGAAGGGAGTGTGACTGTGGGATAGCAGGTATAGTAGGGAGAGATGTGTTCTATAGTAACAGTGGATAATAGTCTCTGGGAAGGGAGTGTGACTGTGGGATAGCAGGTATAGTAGGGAGAGATGATGTCTATAGTAACAGTGGATACTAGTCTCTGGGAAGGGAGTGTGACTGTGGGATAGCAGGTATAGTAGGGAGAGATGGTGCCTATAGTAACAGTGGATAATAGTCTCTGGGAAGGGAGTGTGACTGTGGGATAGCAGGTATAGTAGGGAGAGATGGTGCCTATAGTAACAGTGGATAATAGTCTCTGGGAAGGGAGTGTGACTGTGGGATAGCAGGTATAGTAGGGAGAGATGGTGTCTATAGTAACAGTGGATAATAGTCTCTGGGAAGGGAGTGTGACTGTGGGATAGCAGGTATAGTAGGGAGAGATGTGTCTATAGTAACAGTGGATAATAGTCTCTGGGAAGGGAGTGTGACTGTGGGATAGCAGGTATAGTAGGGAGAGATGTGTCTATAGTAACAGTGGATAATAGTCTCTGGGAAGGGAGTGTGACTGTGGGATAGCAGGTATAGTAGGGAGAGATGTGTCTATAGTAACAGTGGATAATAGTCTCTGGGAAGGGAGTGTGACTGTGGGATAGCAGGTATAGTAGGGAGAGATGGTGTCTATAGTAACAGTGGATACTAGTCTCTGGGAAGGGAGTGTGACTGTGGGATAGCAGGTATAGTAGGGAGAGATGGTGCCTATAGTAACAGTGGATAATAGTCTCTGGGAAGGGAGTGTGACTGTGGGATAGCAGGTATAGTAGAGAGTAGTGATGGGCGAATTTATTCGCCATGCGCGAATTCGCGGCGAATTTGCGCGATTCGCGTCGAGCGAATAAATTCGCGAAACGCCCGCGAAAATTCGCGGTAAAAATTCGCCGGCGTCAAAAACGGGCACCGGCGTCGGAAAAACGGACGCCAGCGTCAAAAACGGGCGCCGGCGTCAAAAACGAGACGCTGGCGCCGTTTCGCAAATTTTTCGGCGAAGCGAAACGGCGCAAATTCGCCCATCACTAGTAGAGAGAGATGGTGTCTATAGTAACAGTGGATAATAGTCTCTGGGAAGGGAGTGTGACTGTGGGATAGCAGGTATAGTAGGGAGAGATGGTGTCTATAGTAACAGTGGATAATAGTCTCTGGGAAGGGAGTGTGACTGTGGGATAGCAGGTAGGGATGTAGCGAACGGCGGAAAAAATGTTCGCGAACATATTCGCGAACTTGCGACAAAACATGCGAATAGTTCGCGAACGTCGCGAACCCCATAGACTTCAATGGGAAGGCGAATTTTAAAAGCTAGAAAAGACATTTCTGGCCAGAAAAATGATTTTAAAGTTGTTTAAAGGGTGCAACGACCTGGACAGTGGCATGCCAGAGGGGGATCAAGGGCAAAAATGTATCTGAAAAATCCATTGTTGACACAGCGCTGCGTTTTGTGCTGTAAAGGGCAGAAATCACACTACGTCACTCAGGTGATGTTTCTGGACACGGAATGTGAAAAAGCTCACACAGCTAGGTGGCACTTGGTTAAAGACTGGGCAAATAATGCCTGCAAGGGCAACGTATACACTACAGCCGTTGGATACGGAATATATTATTGCTGCTTGAAAAACGTCACTCGGGTGGTGTTTCTGGAGACGGTATTATTATTGATATTTAGACAGCTAGGTGGCAGTTGTTTGAAGAACAGATGCAGATGAGAGATCAGCAGCAGGACAGACAGCTGCCCACAGCAGCTACATACAGAGCACTGCAGTAGAAGGTAGATTACTAGCCAGCAAAGCTACCTAACCTAAAATGTCCCTCAAATCCCTGCAGAGTTCTGTCCCTACAATACAGAGCAGTATCAAGTAGATTACTAGCCAGCAAAGTTACTATCAACTGTCCCTCAAATCACTAACAGCTCTCTCCCTACACTAGCTCTTCCAAGCACACACAGGCAGAATGAAAAAACGCTGCAGGGCTTCAGTTTATATATGGAAGGGGAGTGGTCCAGGGGGTGTGGGGGTGGTCCAGGAGGGAGAGCTTCCTGATTGGCTGCCATGTATCTGCTGGTCTGGGGTGAGAGGGCAAAAATAAGCGCCAGCTAAGGCGAACCCAAATTGGCGAACGTCGCGCGACGTTCGCGAACATTCGCCGAACGCGAATAGTCGATGTTCGCGCGAATTAGTTCGCGGGCGAACAGTCCGCGACATCCCTAATAGCAGGTATAGTAGGGAGAGATGGTGTCTATAGTAACAGTGGATAATAGTCTCTGGGAAGGGAGTGTGACTGTGGGATAGCAGGTATAGTAGGGAGAGATGGTGTCTATAGTAACAGTGGATAATAGTCTCTGGGAAGGGAGTGTGACTGTGGGATAGCAGGTATAGTAGGGAGAGATGGTGCCTCTGAGATGGTCCTCTGAGCAATGCCACAAAGTCCATCTTTACAGAGCAGGCCTCCATAGACTGGAGCTGACCGAGCGCCTGCAACGATAATCCTCGCCCTACTACTTGCTCTCCCAACACGGTAATGCTGTATTCCAGCACAATGCGTGGGGGGGGCCCAGTTTTAAATATTACGTACCAGGGCCCTTAAAGGTCTAGTTACGCCACTGTATGCCCCCCCTCCACCTACGGCCGAAGTTTTTTAATGAGGTGACTGGGAAAATGCTGAGCTTGCCCATAGCGCCATTTCTCCTTATCGGGGATTTTAATGCAGTATCCGATGCGGAAATCGATAAACTGCATCCACCTCGGGTTTCCTCGGTGCATTTTAATAGATGGATTTCTGCCATAAACTTAGTGGATCTGTGGAGAGTGCGCAACCCTGACATCAAGCAATTTACGTGTTACTCCCCTGGTTGCAACAGCATGTCTAGAATAGATCTCGCTCTAGGTTGTCCAGAGATGAATAAATGGGTAAAATCGGTTGAGATGCTTACTAGAGGCATCTCGGATCATTCCCCCCTACTACTTACTTTCATGTATTCACAAGCTCCCATGGATAGAGTGTGGAGGCTGAGTCCCTACTGGGCGAAACATACCCATTTAAACGATATTATCAATACCAGTATACATGGGCGTCCACAGAGGGGGGCAAGAGGGGTCAGTGCCCCCCCCTGGGACCAGCAGACTGACCATCTGTTTATTCGGGCATTTTGTAATGTGGGCCGCTCCTGATCTATAATGTTCATTTCAAACTGTGGGCTCTAGGACCGCTCCTCCGTCCCAGCTCCCACTGTGGCTCCGCCCCTTCCACTCGTCTCCGTTCTCATGCTGTGCTGTGTGCAGGCCTGCCTGCCTGCCTGCCATCAGGGGGGAACAAGGAAGAAAGTTTTGGGCCAGGCAGGATTTAGGCTCAAAGGGGGATTAGCCAGCCCCCCTTACGAGCGTGGACATCACTGATGCCGAAGACGGAAGTACAGGAACTGATGTGGTAAGAAGGGGAAGCCAGCAGTCACTGTGCTTCTCAGGAATCTCTTTAGCCTGCACTCTGTCTCTCTCTACCCCTCTCTCTCTCTGAGTCTTTGTTTCTCTCTCTGTCCCTCTGTCTCTCTCTCGCTGCACTCTTTCTTTCTCTCACTGCACTCTGTCTCTCTCTGTGAGTCTCTGTCTCTCTCTGCACTCTGCCTCTCTCACTACACTCTCTCTTTCACTGCACTCTGTCTCTCTCTGCACTGTCTCTCTCTCTCTCTCTCTACTCTGTCTTTTTCTCTCTCTGCACTCTGTTGTTCTCTGCACTCTGTCTCACTGCACTCTGCTTCTCTCTGCACTCTGACTCTCTCTGTGAGTCCCTCTCTTTCTACAGTCTCTATCTGTCCACCAATGAAGTTTTTTTTTAACTTTTATGGGGGGCCCCTATCCTAACCACCAATTGTTTTTTTTAACTTGTATGGGGGTCCCTGGTAACCAGTGGGTTTCTAGTGTTTGTTTTATCTCCCATGTTTGTGTGGCTTTTATTACTGTGGTGTTGGGTCTGGGACTGTCATCTAGATTATGTAGGTACCCAGCAGAATGAATTGTAAAAAAAGAACATGTGGCTACATGGGGTATTTATGCATGTACTTGCCCCTGTGCTATCTGTTTGTGAGTTCTGGGGGTATTTATACATGTACGTGCCCCTGTGCCATCTGTTTGTGAGTTCTGGGGGTATTTATACATGTACTTACCACTGTACCATCTGTTTGTGAGTTCTGGGGGTATTTATACATGTACTTGCCCCTGTGCCATCTGTTTGTGAGTTCTGGGGGTATTTATGCATGTACTTGCCCCTGTGCCATCTGTTTGTGAGTTCTGGGGGTATTTATACATGAACTTGCCCCTGTGCCATCTGTTTGTGAGTTCTGGGGGTATTTATACATGAACTTGCCCCTGTGCCATCTGTTTGTGAGTTCTGGGGGTATTTATGCATGTACGTGCCCCTGTGCCATCTGTTTGTGAGTTCTGGGGGTATTTATACATGAACTTGCCACTTTGCCATCTTTGTGTGAACTAGGGTTGCCACTTGTCAGACAACCGGTATTTTGAAGGGTTGCCCGGGTCAAATTAGGGAAACTGTGCAGGATTCCCTTGATTGACCCGGCGATCGGCTGATCGCCGTGGCATAGCTCCACCCCTTGATGGCAGTGACACACCCACCTATCTCACAGGCCCGCCCACAGATGCCTCCTTGCCCCACCCTGGAAAATTTTCTGCGGACACCCATGCCAGTATATTAAATTTCTTGGCTGCGAATGGCACCGAAACTCCCTTACATGTAAAGTGGGATGCACTCAAAGCCTATGTCAGGGGCGAGTTTATCTGTAATATTGCAGCTTTAACGAAATTGGCGCAAGTGGACATAGCCCAAAAAACGATAGCAGCACAGGTGGAGGAAGAGGCCTATATCAAATGTCCCACAACCCATTCATTCCAGAGCTGGCAAGCTAGTCAAAGTGCCTTGAAACTCGCCCAAGTAGAGCTAACTAAAAAGCATATACTCTATCAGAAAGGCAATATATTTGAGCATGGGGACAAAAACGGGAAGCTACTGGCAATGCTAGCAAAGGAGGAGACGACTACCATGGCAATTCCTGCTGTAAGGTTATTAGATGGCACCGTAGTATCCACACTAGAAGAAATAAATCAGAGATTTGTGAATTTCTATTCTGACTTGTATAGCCCCAAAATATGCACTACTCCGGCAGAAATAAGAGACTATCTAAGTGACATTAATATCCCAAAACTGGCACCACACCTCTCTGTAGCACTGGCTGAGAATATCACACTATCAGAAGTTGAGGCTGCGATAGCTTCATTCCCATCAGGGAAAACTCCAGGTACTGATGGTTTGCCAATGGAGTGGTACAAACAACATGTTAAGTTACTTGCACCTCTCCTGACAGACTTGTATAATGGGGTACAAAAAGGGTCGCTATTGCCAGCCTCGATGAGAGAATCTTTAATAATTTTACTATTAAAACCGGGTAAAGACCCGCTAGAATGTAGTTCGTACCGGCCCATAGCACTCATTAATGCTGATGCAAAAATATTAGCTCACTTAATCTCTCCAGACCAGACAGGTTTTATGCCTGGGCGCTCCACGGATATAAACATTAGGAGATTGTTCACGAATATTTCTATTACACACGATAATCCAGGTAGTAGACTGGTTGCCTCTTTGGATAACGAAAAGGCTTTTGACTCAGTCGAATGGGAATATCTATGGGCCACGTTGAACAGAGTAGGTATACCCCCCTCGTACATTAACTGGATAAGAGCAATATATGAGCTGCCTGTAGCGAAACTCCGTACAAACAACAAATTATCCACCCCATTTCCAATCCTCAGAGGCACCAGGCAGGGCTGCCCCCTTTCCCCGTTTTTGTTTGCACTGGCCATGGAACCTATGGCCTGCCGCATCAGGGCCTCCCGGGACATTGGAGGGTTTAGGATTGGGAACCTAACTGAGGTCATTTCTATGTATGCTGATGACACTCTATTATACCTGCCTAACTCACAACTGGCACTGACACAAGCTCTAAACATTATAAATGATCACACTAATTATTCTGGACTCAGGATAAACTGGTCCAAGTCGGTTCTCTTTCCTATAGATACTCTCCCACCGGATAATCCTCAAAGGACTTTGGGACTTAATTGGGTGACCGCCTTCAAATATTTGGGGATTTGGATCCACGCTGATCTAACTAAATACACAGAACTTAATATTCTGCCTCAAATAAGATATATGGAACAGAAAAGAAATGCATGGGCTAATCTACCTCTATCTCTAATTGGTAGGATAAACCTTTTTAAAATGGTGATACTACCGAAATTGACTTATATCTTTAGGCAATCCCCAATAATGATTCCTCATATGATCTTCTCTAAACTCAAAAGCCTTACACTTATGATGTACTGGAATAATGCTACGCCTAGACTAGCTCTCACCACCTTACAACTCCCGACCCAGCAGGGAGGTTTGGCGGCCCCTAACCTTTTCTTTTATTATTTGGCATCTCAGTTGGTAGTCGTGAGGGATTGGGCCAAATCTGATGACACCAATGCATCTGTAATACTTGAAGCTCAACTGGCAGGGTCCTTTGAAGGACTAAAAAATTTACCTTATCGAGGTGCTACTTATAATGTTACGGTCTCCCTTCTGATGAAAGAAACACTGAAGGCCTGGCGTTTGGTTAATCAATATTACCCTAAGCTACAACCTCAATGCTCCAGCTTTGCCCCGCTGTGGTGTAACCCCTATCTGGAGCAGTTAGAGTTGATCCCTGACCCTCAGCTATGGGCAAGATATAATATAAAGTATATATCAGATATCACAGAGGAGGGTAAACTCATTGGTTTTCAAGCCCTAAAAGACACTTATACTTTACCGAATAATATGTTTTTCAGATACTTGCAATTGAGACACGCGTTTGGGACTCAGTTTAAGGGTGACACGGTAGACACCACGCTAAATGGCTTACAGGTAGGGATACATAAACAGGTGTTAGGCAAGCCTCTATCATATTTTTATACACAATTACAGACTGTTAAGGGTACTCCTCTCAATAGATTACGAACAAAGTGGCAGCAGGACATCCCTGAGATCACGCAGGAACATTGGGAAGAATCACTGAGTTCCATCTTTGAGGGAGTAATCAGTAGTAAAGACAGAATGACACAAATTAACTACTTGCATAGAGTTTACTTTACCCCACAACGACTGCATAAAATGAATCCAGCCATTAGCTCAGAGTGCCCCAGATGTCGACACTCCCCGGCGGACTTTTTTCATATGGTGTGGGATTGCCCTGTGATTAAATCATTTTGGAGGGCGGTTGTGCAGCTCATTGAAGCTAAAATTGACCTTTTCGTACCGTTAGAGCCCAGAGTACTTTTATTAAGTCAGATGGATGACGTGTCCCCAAGGAGGGCACATCGCACCTTACTATCTGTACTCTGTATGTATGCTAAAAAATCGATTGCAATTAAATGGAAGTCTGGAGATGGACCCAATGTTAAAGACTGGGAACAATTAGTGGAAAACTCCTTACCATTGTACAAACTTACATACATGAAAAGGGGTTGCCCTGAGAAATTTAATAAGATATGGGGCTTGTGGCTTGAGGAGGACCCTGACATAGATCCTCCTTGACTCTCTGCTGATCACGCTGAGTTCATGCTATCCTTTATCTGTACATAATATCCTAGTGAGATGTGGGTGTGTAAGGGGGTTATCTATTGGTTCACTACTACTTTGAGGAATTTAACACTTACAATGCATAGAGGACAATAATGTGTGAGAAACAGGGGGGATGGGAATATAACAATGTCTTTATACTGAGGTTGGGAACCTATGGCAGCACTGTGTGATGTTGTAGATACACTGTGGTTTACCAGATGTATCGGGATAGAACTGTATTGTAATGTTTGTTATTCAATATGACAAGGAAAGCATAGGGAACATAATAATAGTGAAGTAAGGACAAGACTATGACAATAATCTGAAGAACGACAAAGACACCATGTTATTGTTATTTAAGTTTTATTGATAAAAACTGAAATGCTTACATGTTACGTATATTAACAGGAACAAACATTGTATCTACCACAGTTGTGTTACCTGAATGTATGTTTGTTTCAATAAAAGAATTGTTAAAAAAAAAAAAAAGAACAATAAAAGCAAATATGTAACTGGATGCCATGAGCGACTGCACCAGTACAATTTACCTAGTGTTAGTAAAGGAGCCTGTGAGCAACTGAGGCTAATTGACTGACATAAGCACTAAATTGCACCAGTGCAGTTACCCATAGCAACGAATCAGATTTTAGCTTTTATATTTTAACTTGTGGCCTCATTATTTTCTATTTGATTACTAATGGCACAATGGGTACCTACTCATCAGATCTCAAAGGAAATATACAACACTGCTGTAAGAAGCAGAGAGGCTGGTACCCATTACATTAACACTTAAAGGAGAACAAAACCCTACCCCCCATAGACCCCCCTCCCCCCCAGCCTAGCTGCTATCCCGGGCAAATGCCCCTAACTTTTTACTTACCCCTCGGTGCAGATTCAGGGATCGGAGTTCACGGCAGACATCTTCCGGGCCTTTCATAGACTCTATAATAAACAAATAATCCAAATCCTTAAAAATCATTTCCTTTTTTCTCTGTAATAATAAAACAATAACCTGTCGTCATGTGCGGGCCAGGACCTGTCGGGTTACCCTCTTCTCAGGTGTTGGGTCGAGCTCTTCTTCTTGCTCTCCCCACCCACAACCTTACACTGCCAGCTTCCGACTTCCAGGTTCTGGTTTTATAGCCCCGCGCCTGCTCGCCCTGCCTGTGACATCATCTGAGGGCGGGTCAGCGCGGGTCTATAAAAGGAACCCAGGAAGTTGGGCTTGGGCAGGCATGGGTGGAGGGAGGGCAGATATCGGGCAGGTGCGCATCGGGAAAAACCTGACCCTCACATCACTAGTAGCTTGTACTTGATCCAAAGTAAGGTATAATTAATCCTTATTGGAAGCAGAACCAGCCTATTTGGTTTATTTAATGTTTACATGATTTTCTAGGAGACTTAAGGTATGAGAATAAAAATTACAGAAAGATCCATTATCAGGAGAACCCCCGGGTCCTGAGCATTCTGGATAACAGGTCCCATACCTGTACTTTTTTAACCCTATATCCTCCTTAAAGCATTCTATGTCCCTAAATGCTCCTTTCTACCCACCTTCCCTCCCTTTTCGTTCTCTTTGGCTCCATGCTTTATTGCAAATGGCCTTTATAATTTCCTCCCCTGCACACGGAGCACCATACAAATCACTAGCACTTTAGCTCCATGAGGCAATGTATCTGACAGGAAAGCAATTGAAAGCATTAGTCGCTCTCGGCATACTACCCATAGCCGCACAGTAAACAAGTTCCATCCAGAATCACTCAAATATTATTTACTGACATAATTCCATCCCTCCAATAAGCTTTTGTTTCCCGTACCACTGCACTGACTCATCATAAAACACATAACATTTATAAAACTTATAGAAGCTTCTCATTAAAAATATAGAGTAAAGTATATTACAGATAGTGAGAGGTAATGTGGCTAATATGAGGCGCTAACTCATCCAATCAAATGCACCCGTAGTACCTCACATCCATGATGGGGGGGCTTGTATAACTAGAGAGAGAGGGGGGGGGATATCACCATTAAAAGTAACAGCTGGTATTAAAAGAAACTGATACATTGGGTTATTCAGCTTTATGAGCAGGAAATTGAAATCTATCAGACACAAATTCATGGAGTTTATGATTTCTGCACAGCGTAGTTACCAGGATATTATCTCTGCTGGGTATAAAAGGGTTCAGTGTTTGGCTAAGGAGACATTCTGTTTATTTGCTTAACGCAACATATCGTTTGCTAATATCTCATCAAGGTGCCTAATAAAAAACAGCATTGTACTATTCTTAAAAATGGAACTCAACTCATAAATATTTTCCTTTTCATAACGGAAGGAATATACTGTTTAACTCTAAGCAATTTCATAATATCCATTCATTACACATTTTCTCATTATTATCTGTAAATGTAATTGCTCCTGGAAGCAGCTAGCATCTGCTATGTCATTGCAGGAGTCAGAGTCGGCAGTGCAGAAAATATCAACAGCCAGACAGAGAATGCTGTCAATAACAATGACATTTAGACATAACTCTCAAACCAGAAAGAATGAGGAAAGAATGGATATTGGAGAGTTGCTTTGAATGACATTCTTTCATTATGCAAAACAGCTATTTTTGGGTAGGAAAAAAATATATGTGCACAAATTACTTTTTCTTTACACCTGAGACTTTGGAACACCGCACAGTGTGGCAAACAGAATGCCTTGCCAAAAAATTATATACAATAGGTACATGGAACAGTATGTCCCTTCTTTTCATAAAAAATTCATTTTATATTAAAATCTATTTTGTATCCAATTTTACTTAATTATAAAGAAAAAACAATATCTGCTGAACTAAACCCAACTGGATGCTGCTGGTTCTGACTGTGTGCACGGCCCATACATTTGTACCAAATGAGTCACCATTTTGTTTTTCAAAATTGTATTCAAAAGGAATAAGGAAACAAAGAAAGAATAATTACCTGTGCTCCCTAGAAACTGTATAAAGGGAACGAGGTATATTTAAACTGAGGACCCTCTATATAATGAACTAATTCTTAGCACAAAGCATAATAAGCTGTAGTTGGGGGAAAGGAGGGGTTTGTTGTTTATTCATGGATTCTAGTGGACTAATGAATTGTACCGATTGTACAAAGAGGATGTCCAGCACCTGCCCTATTTATTGTGAAATAGGGTACACTGCCCCTTTTAAAATGGTTCAATTTATGTCATGCTGAACCTGTGTGCTTTGCTTTTCCTGAACTGATGGAATATTCTGTCCTGGAAAAAGAAATGTGAAGAGAAATGACCAACTGTCTGACCAGATAAGACACTGGACAGGGAAACAGGTTTCCTGCTGATAAGGCTTTTCCCTGCCTCTCCATTTCTCTATTCGTTCATGTGTCCATTATTTATCAGCTGAAAATGTGCACTGTTGCATTTGTAGTTCATTTGCATGGAAAATGGTAAGGGCTGAAAATAAATGGGAATTACTTGTTTTTGCCCCATTCACTCCCAGCTTGACCTCAATTCTGGGAAGTGAGAAATCCACTTGTTTTATTGCTCATACTAGTGTCACAATCCATCAGTCCTCTACTGGTAAAATAGGCAGGACTATCCTTTCTAGCAGGGGCTCGTTTAATGTGAAGTTGTCTGCCCTATTGCCTTCTAGATGATTCAAATTAAACTCCTCCTGATGCCTATATATGTAATTATATAATAAAATGCAATTGTATTAATAGTATTTCTCTTTACAGTGTATGTGCAAACTTATGGGTCTGTCCCTGCTGAGTACAGAAGAATACCTAAGCAGCCATAGTTTTATGGTATGAGCTTGGGGTTAAAGGGTTACCACAGTTAGAACTTGAATTGTTTTTTCTTTAATTAACTGGATTTGCTCATTAGAAAAAGAAATAGATGCGGTTCGCATCGGAGCTCACCCGGATCAGCTGTGTCTATCCAGTCGCAGCCTTTACGAGACGCCGGTTACTTCGTGCCGGTATCCACTAAAAATTCATCACACTCTCGCGTTTTCGGCGCAGATCCTGGACATCACTCGGACAACAGCGTTAGATGCAAAATTCAGGCTTTATTTCATCATACACACAGGTAAGGGTTTAGGCGGTGGGTGTGCACGCTGACTTATGCGTTTCTTGCCGGATCCACCGGCACTTCCTGAAGTGTGATGAATTTTTAGTGGATTTGCTCATTGTCTAGATTTTCCCTTTTGGTTTAAGCAGGGAAAGAAAAAGCAATAATTAGATTCATCCTATTTCCAAACCAATGTACTAATGGCTCTGGGCAGCATGTAATACGTCTTGTGCCCTCTAGTGGCCAGCACATGATATTTAATACATTTTTATAATTTACTTTATAATTTATTTGTTGCTAAATTCACTGGGATCTCTAATAAGCAGGTGTTGTTAAAAACTTCCAAAATAGTCATCCTGCACAGGCCATGGTCTGTTTTAGGTCAAAGACCAGATTGGGAAAATATAATGCTAATATTGATTGGCTAGTTCTACTCTCTCTCATGTGGCTGAAATTCTAGCAATCTTAATGACAGAACATGTCACAGTGACACAGATCCTATCTGATACCCACTGTAAGCAGCAGTCCTGCCCTGCTTTATGGCTGAGATTCTAGCTCTCTTTATTACAGAGCATTCTGTCACAGTGGCACAGGTCCTGTCTGATATCCATTGTCACGCACGCTCACATTGATGCGCAGGGATGTCATGCGCATTTGAACTAGTTGAATGCCAGATGAGTCTGGTCTAGGGGTAGGCAGAAGAGGTAGCTGCTCAGCGCCTCCCAATTGTTTCGCCTTAGGCACACATGTGCGAAAAGTCAGCACAGGCTGGCCGAAGCAGGGACCGGACTAGGGGGTAAGAGAGGCAGAGAAGGTACGTGCCTGGCGCCCCCCAGCTTTGCGCCCTAAGTACCTGCCTACCCCTAGTACCAGCCCTGGCCTGTAGTAATTTAGCTGAGGTACCACACCTCAGGGAAATCCTACAGTCCACCCCAGTCTAAAGGTTGTATATTGAAAATAAGGAATAAAAATGTATAGTAGGTTTTTTTCCAAAAATTCAGAAAGCACAGTTTATTAAAAAATTTATTAGGACAAAAAAGTGGCCTACTTTTTTTTGCTTGGTCATCCCATGCCAGACATCCCATATGTCTGAAAAACTTAGAAGGATTTAATAAACACTACACCATGGGGCAAATTCACTACAGCACGAATCGGCTAATGCTAGCGCAAATTCGCCAGCGTGACGTCATTTCGTTACTTCGCCGATTTACTAACAGATGCTGGCGTAAATTCGCTAGCGAAGTGCACCTACTCTAGCACTACTTCTCACCCATACGCCAGACAAAGTTGCGCTATGGCAAAGGGACCTACCTATTAGGTAACTACGATAATTCACTAACTTGCACATTTTCCTGAACGTTACCTCTTGCGCCAGAATTGCCTTCGCCACCTCAGACCAGGTGAAGTGCAAAAGAGTAGATAGGACTTTTTCTAAGTCCCAAAAAACGCTGGCGTCTTTTACTTTTTCAAGGGTGATAGGCTGAAAAAGATCGTAAATCTTTTTGGGGTACCCTCCTTCCCCTCTACATTTCCTAACATATGGCACCTAAACTATACAGTTTAGGGCACAAATAACAACTCTATTTTATTTTATGAAGCTTTCCCAGGCTTGTGTATTGTAATGTATTTGCTGCTATATATGCGTCCATTGTACTTTAACTTGGCACCTTATGCAAACTACGCAACGTTAGCGAAACTTTGCTACCTTTCACCTTCCTGAGCACACCTTCTGATTAGCGGCGCCCTGTCGAAACTTCACCTTGCGAAGTGCGGCAAAGGCGTCGCTAGCGCATTTTCGGCACTTAGTGAATTTGCACCCATGTCTGCTTTAAACCCAGCAACATACTAAGGCAGCAACTGGTTCACCCAAAATACCCAACCCAGCACAGGAAGAGTAACAGTGTATGCAGTGCAGTGAGGAGTGTTCTGATTTGTATGTGGTCAGCCATGTACTTACATCTAAAAGAAAAAAAGGACACATGTTTGAAGACTGCCAAGTCCAGATTCTAGACGGGAGAACGACTGGATCAAAAGAGGTTTTAAATATGCCATATATGTCCAAACAGAAAAAACAAGTTGGAATAGAGGCGGGGGATGCAACATCTATTGTCTGCCACATACAATGATGTTTTGGCACCTCTCCCTGGAAGGTTTAATAACACCTCATAGCTCTGATCATGTACCTTACCTTCACCTTCATCCTTGCAGATTATGATTAAACAGATAATGCTCATTGGAGCAACATTCCAGGGTATTTATTACAAAAAGATCTTGGATACAAGTCATTCTGAATTGAGAAAGCCAGTTGGATGACTGGTGAAATGTCTTCAAGAATAACACAGCAATTCCAGTTGAGTTGATTTATTACTACAGATATGAAGCACCATTTTTGGCATATAGGGTTTGGATCCAGCATGGTTTGTGGCCTACTGGTATTGGACAAAGTCCAAGATTAAACCAAAATGACTGAGTGGCCACTCAAGTTGTGGACCAAGACTGAAAATGTCAATAAGACAATGTAATAAATCGCACCAAGGAAAGAACAATAGAGAACATTAGAAAGATCTCAGAAGGAAACTGCTACATTCTGCTGTGCCAAGAATAAATGGTAACACATTGGCAACAAGGCCCTAAAAATAAACGTATCGAGCAATCAGGCGAGCGCAGCAGTCAGCTTAGGTTTTCCTTCACGTGATTTTCTTTGCTCAAGTTTTTTTCTAGTGTTTCCTAAACTGAATATTCCACTGATGCAAGTGTAAAACCTTATGGAATGTTCCCTTGCGATAATTGCAGATTGACACGTATCACAGCAGCTGCGAACATTCTGAAGAGAAGGCGAAGTGACAATTAAACTAATGAAGGAGGACAAAGAAATCTTGATTAGATACATGGGCGAGCAATTAAAGGGGGCTTGAAACCTAAATGCATGTTTACCTCTAAATTACTCGTAGTGCCAGACTACGATGTGAGAGTCTACAATGATAAAACTCTATGATGGGAGCATTGCTGCACTTTGTGATCATAAAAGAGTTCAAAAATCTAAAATTTATGATCCCTGAAGTCTAACTTTAAAACCACTCATTCATAATGCAAAATTTGTACTATATTGGGCACAGGACTCCATACATTGTAGTGTCTATTGCTGTGCTCATTCAGTGATCATAAATGAGTCCTTAAGTCTAAATTTATAGTTGCTCATTTATAGTAAATGCTGCGATGGCCACTAAATTGCTGCAGGAACGCACCCATTGTAGTGTTTATTGGGCAGATTTATCAAAATATGAGAATAGAGCTCACCACAGATAACACACTTTCTATTCATTCTAATGGGATTTTTTAGAATTGTATTTATCAATGAGTTCATCATTTGAGAAATACACATTTACAAATTTCATAGGAATGAATAGAAAGTGTGTTAGTTTTTTCATGGTGAGCTCTCACCTCACATTTTGAGATTAGTCATCATAAATAAGTAGTAAAGTCTAAATTATATTTCATCATAATTTCTAATTTATGGTGACTAAGTGCTGTGATTGGTGCTAAAATGGGCAAATGTTAGTCTAATTTTATTACCACTTAGGTAGTGATGGGCGAATAAATTCGCCTGGCAAAAATTTGTGGCAAATTTCCGCGTTTCACCGCCAGCAAATAAATTTGCGAATCTCCTGTGAAAATTCGCTGGCGTCAATTTCCGATTTTCACGATTTTACGCGAAAATGTCAGATTTTCACATTTTTTTTGGTGAAAACTTTCAAATTTCACAACTTTTGAGTGAAATCCTTCAACTTTTACGATTTTTGTGTGAAACGTCCGATTTTCACAAATTCTTAGTGAAAACCTTCAAATTTCAGGATTTTTGAGTGAAATCCTTTAAATTTCAAGATTTTTGTGTGGAATCTTTCTAATTTCACGATTTTTGCGTGAAAACATCTGATTTTCACGATTTTTGCGTGAAAACTTTAGAATTTTACTATTTTTTCAGGAACTTTCCAATTTCTTGATTTTTCGCTAATTTTTTAGCATTTTGTGAATTTTGCAGTAAATTCGCACATTTTTCAGCGAAACAGGAGAAATTTGCCCATCACTACACTTAAGTCTACATGTATAATTGCTCATTTATGATGAATACATGCTCTGATAGTAACTAGAATGAGTGTTGGATTACACATTGATGCATCAATTGCTACACAGAGGGGTCAATTTAAAGGAAAGCTGTACCCCCAAAATGAATGCTTATGCAACAGATAGTTTACATCATACAGTAAATATTACCCTTTTACATCTTTTCCCTTGAGGCCCCATTTTATGATAATTTTTATGCTGCCTCAGAGATCAACTGACCAGAAATACTCACCAACTTACGTGTCGGGAGGGGAGGCAGAAACACTATTGCGGAGAGCGCAATTGCGCTCTCTCGCAATAGTACAGCCGAATTTCCGGTTCAAAAACCGGAAATTCGGCTCTTAAAAGTGCAGGAGCGGCTTTTTGCCGCCCCTGGAATCCTTTCAGGTGCTGCCGCCTGAGGCGAGCGGCTCAGCTCGCCTCATTGGCGGCGCGCCCCTGAGCATCCCATCCTTATATCTTAAAATGGCAACTATATATTTAGGATTACCCAATGGCACATACTACTAGAAAAGTATATTATCAAAAAATGGTTTATTTACATGAAGCAGGGTTTTACATACTGTATGACTTGCTGTTTTATTGAAGAAATGTTATAGAGATATTGTTCAGGGGTATAATTTTCCTTTAAGAATGCTTGAGATTTTAGCCATTTAAACCATGTGAGAGTTCCTGACGATCTTTTTTTTTTCTTGCAAAAAAAAAAAAAAAGATTGACAGGTTGTAGGTGCCAAGATTTTTATTTTTTTGAAAAACTCACCTGGGGGAAAAAAAAGATTGTCAGGAAGTAGAGTTATTCAAATGTAGAATGCTTCATGGTTTTAGTAGCTGAATCCTCAGACTTGAGCAATCTTAAAGAGATACTGACACCAGAAATTAAACTCTTTTTTTTACATCTATCATAATATTGCCATTGAAAGCTACTTATAACTTTGCCATAAAGTATTTGCACAATGCTTTTACATTACCTGTCTGATGCCCCATGTTCCTGTATGAGGGGGCTGCCATATTTGTGCAGCAAGCGTCCGTTAGCATTAGAAACTTGCAGGCTGAGATGGGACAGTCAGGTTGGCAAAACAGTCAGGTTTAGGAACTTCAACTAACAATTACTTACAAAAACAAACCTCTCAGCTAATAAAGATCAACATGACCTATAGGTAACTTTTAATGTACATTCATATTTTAAAAAGTAGTTTTTTAGTGTCATTATAACTGTACATCAGGCCCTTAGAAAATGAAAGCCTCCTTTTATAATCGCTCATTTATGATGATTGTGTGCAAAATATAGTGGGTGCAGGATTTCCTCCATTGTAGAGCCTATCACACATGATTGCAGAAAACCAAACAATTACCATCTTCCTGTACCCTTCCTAATGCTCCTCTTTTCTTTCGTGTTTTCTCCCTTGTTTCCCAGAGTACATATGATCCAGCACTGTAACCCTGCCAGGCAGCTGCTTATGGTTGGAAGTACTAACCAGTTACACATGATGTAACTATGGATCATTACTACAGAAACTCTTTTTAAGATGGGTTCCTGGCACACTTTTTCCAAGAAAGACACCACCCCTCACACCCTGGATTTTGGCAGCTGTATCAGTGGGTTTCAGATGCTGAGAGCAGCATCATGTGTTTGGTTTTGGGATCCTTAAGGCTTATATAATAACACAGCCGGATTCGTATAACATATAGCAAAGAATGCGCAGGGAGCTTTATGATTCTTCTGTATGGAAGCAAGTATCTGGTTGGTTGGTTTAAGATAATTGACCTAAAGCAACATCTACGTCTTTAATTAATGTACTCCCTGTGTATCATTTTTATGTCTGGGTTTGGTTAAGGGAAAATCATTAGGATGATGACTGCAGAATTGGCCACAACTTTATTGACTAAATAAAAAAAACAAGTGACATGTGTCAATGTAGCAACATCCTCAAGTTCTGCTCTGTACTATGCCTTATTGTGATACTCTCTTTCCAATGGTCAGGGGGTGTGGCTTGGTGACTTGCAAAGCTTCTGGTGACTAAATTGATCTCTTGCCCATGGTAAAATATTATCAGTCTTATCTGAGAAAAAAAGCACCCTGCTTACCCATTGACAGAGGTGGCCAAGAGAGGAGTGAAAGGTGTAAAATGGAATGCAAACCACAGGCAGCTCTTTTGCTATTGCTGCTTCATACCAGTCCCTTTTTCTTAATTACTTTATTAACCTTCGCCCTGTTTCTGCCTATATCATCAAATATAGTCATTATTTGCTTCTACTCTGTCATTTCTGTACTTCCCCTACTACATTCACCCCCCCCAAAAAAAAATACACTGCATTTGCCCCAGTTACTTTTGGTTTACTTGTTGTTGTTGCCACTTCCCTCCTACCAATGTTCTTTGTTCTGTTGCCTCAACTTGCCTGCCCAACCCAAATGCTTCCTTGGCCCAGTCCCATACCTCCTAACATCTGAATGATTAAATAAGGGACAATTTGACCACAATCTCTGCTCTGACCAATTATAACTGAACACTGCACCGATCATCCCAGAATTAGTCAACTTTCCCCCAATATCCAACCCATTGTCAGGTCAGCATTGCATCACTGTCCTGAAAGAATGAGATCATTAGCCCAATATGAATGAGGTAACAAAGAGCCAGCGGCCCAGCATAGGCATCACAATGGGGAAATCAGTGTGTACATCCATATAGAAATCAAACTAGATTTGAAAAATACAAATATATTTTAACAAAACAGCACAGTAAGTTACCTAGTGTGGGTGCAAAGTTAGAGAATATATACACTGGCTTCATGATTGTGCTTGGGTATATTGTGTGTAATGATACTGGTGATGCAGCATGCAAGATTTGCTAGGACTGGACCTGTTTCCCTTCTTCTTTTTAAATTTCAGTACTTTAGGCATCCATGTGGATGGTAAATCAGGCAGTTATTTTGCCGTGTGCCATTTTTAGCCTCCCCAATTGAAAAAATCACCGTCCGCCTATGCCCAGGCCTTAATCCAATTGAAAACTTGTGGGGTGAGATCAAAAATACTGTTTCAAAACCAAGAAATGCAGAAGAATTGTGGAATGTAACAGGTGCCAGAAGTTCGTCGATTCCATGTAACACAGATGTGCAGCAATTCTCAGAAACACTGATTATACAACTAAATATTAGTTCAGTGATTCAAAGGAAAGCAAAATCTTGAAAATGTTTCAGTTTATACAGTGAATGTTTGAGTTTGTAAAGAAAAATGCAGACACTGCTATCTATCTATCTATCTATCTATCTATCTATCTATCTATCTATCTATCTATCTATCTATCTATCTATCTATCTATCTATTATCTCTCTCTCTCTCTCTCTCTCTCTCTCTCTCTCTCTCTCTCTCTCTCTCTCTCTCTCTATCTATTAGTGTAGGGTTCCCCCTTGTGGTTATAATTTGAAACTTCAGCAAGTAATAAGAAAGCATAATTGTTTGTGTTCTACCTCAATAGCCTAGAATGGGACTTTACTAATAAGGCCTGATGATTCTTATATGCCTGATCTAATGACCATTACGGTGGCCATATCAGTTACATTATAACATTAGAAACTAGAATTCTGACCCTCAGTTTGTCTCAGAGGAGCAGCAGAGTAATTTCCCTCGTTGTATCAGGAATCTTGTGTAGAAGGGGGGATTGGATTCATTTATCCAGGGAGAAATTACTAAAGGAGCTAAGGTACACAGGGTATGGTCTAATTACTGAAGGATTACACAAGGGTGTGACAAAAGATCAGTAAAGGGCCTTGTTTAATATAATGGAAAAAAAAATTGTCAAGTACCCATCTTACTTGACCATTTAAGGATATTCTACTATATTGCAGATATAACCTTTACTGCTTAATAATGTGATCAAGAACAATGGCTGTTCTGCATGGTCCTGAATCTGCCCGTGTAACTCACATTGTTCGACCAGAACTGGACAGTTGCGCTCTAAGTCATTAGTAATTTACTACTGGCCCTTTAAGGGAAGAGAGTTCTCAGTGTTGTAAAGTGCCTCTAGCCAACTACCGTACATTCCCCCCAGGCACTCACTACTTGATGGAATAAAGTGAGCATGATTTAAATTGGAACTGTACAGCAGAACTCACAATTCACAATCACAAAGTCTGCTGTATGGTAGTTATGCCAATGAGCGTTCTTGTATCTTATACTTGGTAGCCTTGGCTAGACCAACCCAGAAACCAGCTGATCTCTAATAATAAAAAGCATTGTGTGATTGGTTAGAAAAGGAAGCACTGTAAAGAATAAGCAGCTTGGTGGGAGGGATTTGAAATGGAAATAAACTTAAAGGGGAAATAAACGCTAGACCCCTCCACTGTGGCTCCATTGACCCCCCCCCAAGCTTCTTCCACGCTGCATCTATACCTTTTAAAAATCTCCCTGTATCTTGACCTGGTATACAGTAAATTGGAGCAGCAGAGTTCAAGAGGCATCTTCTGTTTGTCGTCTCATCCTCTTCTGTCGGTTGCAGATCCGTATCTTCTGCAGTAGAAGCTTATAAAGGAGACACAGGGGCAGATTTACTAAATGGCGAAGTGACTAACATTAGTGGAAATTCGCCAGCGTGACGTCATTTCATTACTTTGCCGATTTACTAACAGCCGTGGGCGTAACTTTGCTAGCGGAAATTCGCTCCCTTACTCCTGGCGAAGGGACGTAACTACGCAAATTCACTAAGAATGTTACCTCTTGCGCCAGACTTGCCTTCACCACCTCAGACCAGATGAAGTGCAATAGAGTAGATTGGACTTCCTCAAAAAATAGTTGAAAATTTTTCTAAGTCCCAAAACACGCTTTTCATTTTACAGGGTGATAGGCTGCAAAAGATCGGAATTTTTTTCTGGGGTACCCAGCTTCCCCCTACATTTCCTAACATATGGCACATAAACTATACACTGGGCTCATGTGTAGGGCAATATAACAACTTTATTTTATTAAGGTTTCCCGGGCTTGTATAATGTAATGTATTTGCTGCAACATATACGTCCATTCAACTTTAACTTCCTTGCGTATGCAAATTAGGCAACACTAGAGCAACTTTGCTTCGCTGGCCACAATAACGCTAGTGCAACTTCGCCAGCGTTCGGCGCCATGGATGCAACTTTGGATTTTAGTTAATTAGCGTTGTTCTGATGAATCTACTCCTGACGAAACAGAAAATATGGAACAGATATGTCTAAGTAGGATATCAAAGCCCAACCATTGCTTACCAGACAAAACAAAACAAAATGGTAACAACAAAATATTTTTATGTTGATGGCAATGGTTTACGTGTAGGTGGGATTGGCTCATCTGTAATCGTGGTGTAATGACAGTGAAGAACTGATTCAGAACCTAGGCCAAGTTTGTACTGCCAGATATACAAGCATTGCTGGGGTTGCAAAGTGGCAGCTATTGTTTCTTCCACCTCAGTAGCCTGGTCCCAGTTCTCTCTATCAGTATTGACTGAGGATCCTCCATATTCAGTTTTGAGAGAAAACTGTGCCTTTGCAATAAAAGTTGTCAATCCAATAGATTCCATGCTGTCGTCAAGGGCAATGGTCCACTTGTGCTCTATACTGGACATCTTCTCTTTCTCATAGCCAACCCTCATAGTGTTCTGCTTGGTCCAGGTAATCACATTGTCAGAATGATTGCAAATGTTTTTAATGCATTCCCACCTGCAAAACGATGGTCCTTTAGTGATGGCCAAGCCCCCTGGGAGAAAGTTGATGACAGAGGGGTGAAAAGAATAACTAAGAATTTGATTCTCCTTGAAGTTGCTGCACTGGTAGTAGTGAATCCCCCACTTTTTATGGGGCTTCACAAAATAGCAGTAGCCTTCCATTCCAAAATAATACAGGCCATTCTTATAGTCTGCACTAAGATTAAATTCGTCACTGTCTTCATTATTGTTCATGTTCTTGGTGCGACGATAGACACCTCGGCTCTGGTAGATGATGTAGTAATAGTTGGAAGCTGACAGGTAATGGTCCCCACCCTGGCAATTGGGATGGAGCGAGTAGACAGTTGCATCTTCATCTGTATTCAAACTTGTGACTTGACGGTAGCTGCTGCCCTTAATGATGTAGAAGTAACCATCTTCATGAGCCAGGTAATGGTCACCATCTCTACATGAGGGGTGGAGGGTAAAAATGCAGAGATTGTCACCGTTTTGGAAGTCACTTGATCTCAGGTAACAATTCAGGTCAGATCGAATGATATAATAATGTTCATCATCACCACAAAAATCCACCCCTTTCGATTTTTTCTTTGGGACAATCCCAACCATAATGAAAATCTGAAATAAAGAAAAGTCCATAAGATTAAATGGAATAATACCAAAAACAAACGTTAATGGGTGGTGTTTCTTCAGGGGGCATCACCCATAGCATAAGTTATGTGTTCCCTCTGAGCACACATAACTTGATGACTAGATTCAATGGTTGGAAGCTGGAGGTTAATATCTACAAGAATAATTGTAAGTACAACCTGGATGTGGTTATGGGGAAATTACTATTGCTATGTATTTAAAGGGGACCTGTCACCCAAAGAAATAATTCCAAATCCCTTTTTTTCATGTTAGTTGAGCAAAATAAACTTTTCTTACATTATATATTCTGTATATACAGTATAGAATGTAATTGTTGTTTCCTTCAGTCTTGGAATTCACAATCTAAATAACCAGGCAGGTGCCATTGTCACACCCAATTTCGCAAAACCCAGAATAAAAGCCAAACTTCCAGTCATGGCTCAAGCTTTTAACAGTCGCCTTTTTTGCTTTGGGAGGAGCCCTCCACTTCTCAGATGCCACCAGGTCTTATAGTGAGAGATTCAAGGCTCAAATTCTGGGCAGGCAAGAGAACCAGATTGTAAAACAGATGGATAGGGACCAAGCAGTACATAGTCAGGGGACAGGCTAGGGCCTATACTGTGAGAGAAGCGCCAAACCAAATCAGAATTCAGATCATAGTCAGCCACAGGGAATAAGGTCAGGACAGGTAGCAATTATCAGAGTCAGAGACAGACAAGAGGTCACACACATGAAACAGATCAATATCACACCCAGGAACTAACAGCAAAAAGAACCTACGTTGGGCAAGAGGTAATAGGCAGTGGCTCCTTAAAATATTTGAATTTCAGGCCTTGCACGATTACTCCGGAACATCATAGCGCAGTGCCAGAGCACATAAAAGTAAGAGCACGTTGGACACATGCACAAGAAGATCGCAATCATTTTTACTGAGCTATAAAAAATTTGTGCAAACAGGCAATAAACAGCTAAGCATAAGTGAAAATGCAATAAAACTGATAAAATGCAATAATATAAACATAATTAAATACAGAAAAATTTCCACAGTGTGATTAGCGTTTACATTAGTCACACTGGAAATTAAAGAAAAAAAGAAAAAAATGTTTGTAGAAATAAGATGTCAAAGGTTGCTACTAGTTTGCTGCTTGCTTTTAGCTTGGAATGTACGTATTTTCGGTCATGCACCTCATTTTTGCAAACCACTCATTTGATGCCAATGTTATTAATAGTAAAAAACGGCAAGAATATAGGAAGGCCTTTATTTTTTTCCAGAAAAGGTGGCAACCCTAAAAACAGAACCTCAAGGGGGGCATATCGGAGAAAGATCCGCTCGTTTGGCGATGTCTCTCCGTGTATGGCCACCTTAAGACAGACAAACGAAAGATCTGTTGTCCCCCCGCAGCCTTACTAATATTTTTTTTTCTCCATGCACATTTATATTAATAAGGTAGCAGGCTAGCAGTAATTGGCAGGGAACTTTTATTGTTCTATTGCCTGAAATGTAAAATCTAATTATATCTTTTATTACAGTGCCCCTTCTATATATGGGATTGGCACATGGAGAAGCACTAGAAAAAATCTTTTGTTACTGTAACACTTGGCAATAATATCCTCAGGCTTTGTTCTACTGACATCTCCTGTTTCCTATATAATAATCATGTACAAAAACGACTATAATAGTTGGTGATGACATTTTGAGGACTGATGGCCCAGTATACATTAGCCCTACTGTCGAACATATTTCTGGGTAAGTGGATCCAATAACCCATTTGCCTTTTCCTTCTATTTCAGTCCCTGATTGCCCTGTCTGACCACATGAAAGAGAGCACCCTAGGCCAAGGAGTAGGGATGGTGCGGACTGTTCGCCGGCGAACTTGTTCGCGCGAACATCGACTGTTCGCGCTCGCCGAATGTTCGCGAACGTCGCGCGACGTTCGCCATTTTGGGTTCGCCTTACCTGGCGCTTTTTTTTTACCTCTCACCCCAGACCAGCAGATACATGGCAGCCAATCAGGAAGCTCTCCCTCCTGGACCACCCCCACACCCCCTGGACCACTCCCCTTCCATATATAAACTGAAGCCCTGCAGCGTTTTTTCATTCTGCCTGTGTGTGCTTGCAAGAGCTAGTGTAGGGAGAGAGCTGTTACTGATTTCACTGATTTCTTTGAGGAACAGTTGATAATAAGTTTGCTGGCTAGTAATCTACTTGATACTGCTCTGTATTGGAGGGACAGAAGTCTGCAGGGATTTGAGGGACATTTTAGTTTAGGTAGCTTTGCTTGCTAGTAATCTACCTTCTACTGCAGTGCTCTGTATGTAGCTGCCTGCTGTGGGCACTGATCTCTTCTGATCTCATCTGCTGACTGCTGTAATAACCCAATAGTCCTTGTAAGGACTGCTTTTATTTTCTTTTTTGTTGTTTTACTTTGCTACTTTAACAGCCCAGTGCTATTAGTCTAGCTGTGTTGGGGAGTGGGACTGGTGTGCTGCTGTGCTGCTCCTAGTAGTTCAGCAGCAGCAACCCAAGAATTTTTTTTTTTTTAATATACATATATTTTTTTTTCTTTTACTTATCTTACTGTTCTTTAACGTGTACAGTGCTGTTGCTGTTCTTCATAGTAGTGCACCAATAGTAGTGCACTTGCAGGCATTATTTGCCCAGTGTGTTCTTCAAACAACAACCATCTAGCTGTGTGAGCTTGTTCACATTCTGTCTAAATATCAATAATAATACCGTCTCCAGAAACACCACCCGAGTGACGTTTTTCAGGCAGCAATAATATATTCCGTATCCACTGCTGTAGTAGTGTATACGTTGACCTTGTAGGCCTTGTTTGCCCAGTGTGTTCTTCATCTTCAAACAACTCCCATCTAGCTGTGTGAGCTTGTTCACATTCTGTCTAAATATCAATAATAATACCGTCTCCAGAAACACCGCCTGAGTGACGTTTTTCAAGCAGCAATAATATATTCCGTATCCACTGCTGTAGTGTATACGTTGACCTTGCAGGCATTGTTTCAATTTGTTTGCCCAGTGTGTTCTTCATTTTCAAACAACGGCCACCTAGCTGTGTGAGCTTTTTCACATTCCGTGTCCAGAAACATCACCTGAGTGACGTAGTGTGATTTCTGCCCTTTACAGCACAAAACGCAGTGCTGTGTCAACAATGTATTTTTCAGAAACATTTTTGCCCTTGATCCCCCTCTGGCATGCCACTGTCCAGGTCGTTGCACCCTTTAAACAACTTTAAAATCATTTTTCTGGCCAGAAATGTCTTTTCTAGCTTTTAAAATTCGCCTTCCCATTGAAGTCTATGGGATTCGCGACGTTCGCGAACCATTCGCATTTTTGACGCAAGTTCGCGAATATGTTCGCGAACTTTTTTTCCGACGTTCGCTACATCCCTACCTAGGAGCAAGCAGCAGGACTAATCAATACTTTATGCCCAGGTAAATAAAGGGGTCTATTGGATTCATTTAGCCAAGGGGAGTTGAAAGACTTCCTAATAGAGATTTAATGGGCTAGAGAAATGTAAAACAATAGTGTAATTATTGCATAAAAAATAAACAGTTTAAATATACCAATGAGTTTTTTGTAATGAGTTATGCTGATGTGAGATGGGATACATAATGTTCATTTACCCATAAGGGTAACAAAGTATTCTTAATTTATTCTTTTGGCGTAAAAGATCAACTTACCTTCAACTAGGCTTACAAAATGCACTGAAATTAGCCTGCTGTAATTGGAAATTGCTTTGCAAATGCAGAAACACAGTTTGCAAACCTCTGCTCAAAGGGCTGTTAAGTTACTGTTGCAAGCCAGCGCTATTTGATTTTTCCCTCTAGTGGTTAAAAACAGAAACTTCAGCAAGTAGTAAGGAACAACCAAAGAAGGGAAAATGTGGGGGGTGTAATTTTTCTATAATGCTTTCCCCCCTTGGGACTCAAAGGGGGGAATTCACAAAAGTGTCGGTGTGTCGGTAAAAAAAGTAACCCAGAAGTGGCGGTCGACAAATTTGTAAAATGTCGTACGAACGGCAAATTCACAAAGGCAGATGTTACCATCGCTGAATGTCTCGTAAGTCTGACAATTTTCTAAAATGTCATATATCTTTTCATCGTACAAACGACATTTACCAAGACTTTTTAAACGACAATTTGTCTGACATTTTCATTTTGGAGAGCCTAAAGTGTCTGAAAAATTGTCGGTAAAAAAAATGAGTTTACGAGTAATTCATAAAAATGTCGGGAAAAGTGGCGCCGAAAAAACCACGCCCACTTTTAACGACACTAATTCAAAAGTGTCGCACATGTCGGAAAACTGGCGGAGAAATGCTCTTTGAATTTGTCGGCTGTTGCTACACTTTCTACGACATTTTAAAGACATTTTTTCGTTCCCGACACTTTTGTGAATTCCCCCCAAAGTGTTTTTTTAAAGCAAGCGTGGCAGCCACTATAGTTGCATTAATAATGTACACCAGGGGACTGTGACTTGTTCAGGGTCACAGGGAGTTGCCACCAGGAGCCGAACCAGAGTCATTTGATGTTTGAACCAACATCGAAAGGCTAATTTGAGGCAAACTCTAGGCCAGTTTCCTAAACTAGAGTAGACTAAGATAATTTGGTAACATAGGTGCTTAACTGGGGTGAAAGAAATAAGAGAGAAATACTGGGCATTGTGCCCAGTATTGGACTGGCCCACTGGAAAACCAAGAAAACTCCCGGTAGGCCCAGGTGTCAGTGGGCCCTCCTGCTTCTTAACATTTGGCCTATTTCATGGCCATTCCCTATTTCTATGAGAACAAAGAGGCTAAATAGTTGGAATTATAGATTATAGTGTGTAAAGAAAAAAGACTATGACTATGAGAATAGAGTGAGGAGAGGAAGAACTGTGTACTGAGTGTGGGCCCCTGGTCTAATGATTTTTGGTGGGCCCCTGGTGACCCAGTCCAACACTGATTGTGCCAACTCGGATAAATGGGACCCAGAATTGCTGAATTGCTAATTTGAAGACTATCATCCCTTGTACCTGTAATGGAATTCAAACAGTACCCAGGGTTGAAGTTGGCAAGAGCATTGTCAATAGATTCACATATGGGCAGTCAGGAAGTGACATCTAAGGATCAGTGGCAAATCAGACCATAATAAGAAGGATGGAGAAGGCCATTCAGGTTAAATCTATGAAACAGTCTAAAAGTCACATGTAGGAGATGTAGGTTTTCCATAAGACCAATGGGTTGTTTGGAAATCAGAAACCAAATTCAGCATGCTTCCCTGCTGTAGAAATATTTTTTTAATGTCAATCACTTTAGGGTAACCTATCACGAGAACTTGCCGCCATATTTGTGATACCAGGAATCCTGAAGAATTCGTTCATGGTAGACAAATTTGTAATGAGAAGACACCAAAGAAAAAATGAAATTGAGAATGAATTAACCAGTTTGGATAGAGCCAAATTGCTTAAAACAACACTTTATTATTATTATTACTATTATTGTTATTATTATTAAAAAGAATGACATCATATTCCATGTAAATAGATGTGTTTGTTCAAATAACATACAGAATTGCATACATATCGATCAGTAACCAATATAAAAGGTAAAGAGGGCCCTGCCAAAAAAAGCTTACTTTGACACATCTAAAGGAGAAAGGGTTAAATGTGTCAATATGAGAAAGCAAAAAAGAATTATTGGTATATTTTGCAGAAGGAAAAATAGCTTGGGTACATTTGATGCTTTGATCCGCCAATGCTTGTATACAATAGGGCTCCTAACACCTACCCACCTGTATATAAGGACATGCAGGAGCCAGAAACTTCTTCTTTGGGCTGTTCACCTCTAAAGGCAAGACAGACTTTGGAGCTAGGCAAGTCAGCAAGGGCAGTCAGTGGCACTGGAGGCTTTAGGAGAGGGAACATGAGTGTGAAGTATCTGAGGATTCTCTGGGCATGGGTTTTATTTGTGTAACAGATTTATACTGAAATGTGGGAGTTCCAGTGCTTCAGTCTGTATTCCTGTGAGCAGGGTCGGACTGGAGCATTGGGGCCCACTGGGTGCCAAACTTTCGGGGTCCCCGTGCACATGCACGAACGCCGGTGCTTGGCGTTTTTCCGGTGTCCCACTGGGCCAGTCCAACCCTGTTCATGTGGTCCTTGTATCCCCTACTTCACTATAGCCTCCCCTTTACTGAGGCCAAAGCTTTAGGCTCCCAGTGCATCCAAATCCTTCTGGAGTGGAAGGGAAAAGAGGACGCCTGCCCTCTGTCCAGCACTAAACTAAAGTGTGGCAGGAACTTGTCATCAGCCTCTGGGCCAATGATACACTGTACACATTATGTTAATAAGCAAAAGTAGATACATGAGGTTTTGCCCAGCAACCAGAGAACAAGGAAGTGTAGGCATTTAAAGCCATAGTGGAGCACTAACCCTATAGGTGTCTACAATAATAATATCTGGGCTATGTATAAGCTTGTTGATATCCTGATCACACTCAGACTCAAGCTCTTTAAAAAGAAAGTGGGAAGCATGATTAAAATTATTATTGAGTGCTGTTACCTATTGTTGTTCTATTGTAAGGCTGCTGGGGGTGAATGAGAGAGGGATTATATCACTCCAATTTGAAGTGCATCAGTAAAGAGTGACTGGAGTTTACCAGAGTACAAGTCACATGACTTGGGGCACCTGGGAAACTGACAATATGTCTAGCCCCATGTCAGATTTTAAAATTAAATATAAAAAATCTGTTTGCTCTGTTGAAAAATGGATTTCAGTGCAGAATTCTATTCTGCTGTTCAGCACTATCGATTGACGCCTTTTGAAAAAAAAAAATCAGTTTTTCTGTGACAGAATCCCTTTAATGCCTGTTTTTTATGTTTTGCCTAAAATACAAAAAAATTTGGCAAAACCCCCGGGGCGACCAATCGTCTCCTGTATGGGTTCAGTACTAACACCCCTTTCGATTTTTGTTGATTGGATTATTAACCTCTATGTTGTTCCCTTACATAAGTCTTATATAAAAGATACTAGTGATTTTTTATCAAAAATACAGGAGCTGGGAGAATTATCACAGGAGTTGATTTTGGTCACGCTTGATGCGGAGAGCCTCTACACGTCCATCCCACATGATGGGGGTGTGGAGGAGGTCCGCATCGAGCTGGACCAGGATCCATCATTAGATGGTGCCCAAAAAAAGTTTGTCATACAATGTTTGGAAATGGTCCTATATAATAATCATTTTGTCTTCCAGGATAAATGGTATCTACAGTTGCGGGGTACAGCTATGTGGTCGAATGTGGCCCCGTCCTACCCGAACATTTTTATGAATATATTTGAGGAACAGTTTGTCTACACCAATAGGTGGTTTATGCAACATTGTTTAAGATGGTTCCGTTTCATCGATGACGTGTTCGCCTTGTGGATGGGGCCACATTGGACCCTTGAGGAGTTTGTACACGACATGAACTCCTCATTGGCTTTTATAAAATTTACGGCACATGATAGTCAGGAAGATATCTCCTTTCTGGATACCAGGGTTTCAAAATGTGGCAAGGTGCTGTTAACTGATCTGTATGTGAAACCCACAGACAGAAACACTTTACTGCACTTCGATTCTTTCCACCCATTGCAGGTTAAAAAATTGCTACCAAAATCTCAATTCAGTAGAGTTAAACGTATTGTGAGTGATGAAACACTGCTGGGGGATAGATTGGACAAAATGCAGGAAAAGTTCAGGGAGAGAGGTTACCCCAGTAACCTTTTATTAAAGCAACGGGAGGAGATAGAGCATTCAGAGAGAAATAATGCAAGGAAAGGCCGACAGCAGGGACACACTGATCGTATTCCCTTTGTCTCAAAATATAATGTACTAAGCCACCAGGTGGCCAATATCATAAGGAGACATTGGGGTGTTTTGAGGGATGGCATCCCTGGGGTAACTTGGTTTGAGTTGCCACCAATGATGTCATATAAAAGGAACACGACAATTGGAACTACGTGAACCAAGTCGGATTTGGGAGAAGGAAAGCCGATATAGAGATTCTTGTGTCCGGTTAAATGTGGAACCTTCCCATGTTTAAGCTGTAATTGCTGCTCGAACTGCCAGAAAAGTGATACAATCTACCATCCATGCATTTTTATGGGCACCCCCATAAAAATCCGGGGATATTATACTTGTGAAACCACGTTTGCTATCTATGTAATAAAATGCCCATGCGGACTTATGTATGTAGGGCAGACTAGCCGCACAGTGAGGGAACACATTAGGGAACATAAGTCAGCTATACGCACTAAGAAAGCGGAGCAGGCAGTGGCTTCACACTTTATAGAGAAGGGTCATGGAGTGCAGCAGCTAAAATATCAGGTTATTGATCATGTACCTAAAATGCGACGAGGGGGGGACCGGACCAAAAGGCTTCTTAAGAAAGAAGCCATGTGGATTCGGAGATTAGAAACCCTCACACCCCAGGGACTAAACAGGGAATACGATCTACAAGCTATTTTCCGGGTGTAATTGTTTTTTAAAAATTTGTTTTTTAAAATTTGTGTCTTACAGATATTTAAAACTTGGGCAAACTTGTGATGATTCATCCATTTAAGAGTTAACTGGATATCTACTTGTGACATTGTAGCAAACCTGTTGAAAATTGTAACTAATTTGTAACAAGAAGCCAGTAGATGGCGCAATATGTTTCTCTATAAAAAGCTGTGTTGTTGAAGTGTCTGGTAAGCTTGAAAAAAGGCTCTGTGTAGCCTGAAAAGTCGCTTATCCAGGTCCTGCCAGTGTTCCAATAAAGGCATTTTTATCTATAAGAAAAAATTTGTGGTGCTGTACTTCAATCAATACTTGAGAATCCCTTTAAGACCATTTGGAGCTGGTGGAATTTTTTTCCCCTAAACCTCCCCTTCATTTTTCTAAATTAGCTTCATCTTTCTGTACACTGCATCAAAGTGGTTAAAAAAGAAGTTGGCAGCATCAGTGTCATTTCTCTTTGGCTGTCACTCACTGAAAAGCGCATAAAATATTGAAGTGCATAAAAACTCAAGACTCAGACAATGATAATCCAGGGCTATGAGCTGGAGAAGTTGTTGATGGTTCAGATTGTAAAAGTTCTTCGGATCCAGAACAGGTGTCAGCCAATGAAACAGTGGAATCCTGATCTTACAACCACAACAGAATATGTGTGTCTGGTAGAACCATAGTGTTCTGGGCAAAGATGATGTTCTCTGGTGGCCTTAACACTCTGGCACCTGTTGTAGGGTATTCTACATGAAATTGGCAAAGGTATACTGGAAACCGTCTTTAATTCACCTCCCCAGACACAAATATCCACCTCCACCTATATCTGCTGGCCTATAACAATTCATAAATTGAATAAATGCAATCAGTCCATCACAAATAGGTTATGTGCACCAAGGGGGTGCATTTTTCATGATTTCAAAATTGTGGCATCATCATTTATTATGACTGCCTCCTCCATGTATACAAGAACTTCTTCTTGTCTGGGGAACGCAGTGCACTGTTAGCCTGTTCCTCTCCACAGTTACAGCTTAAACCTCAAA
This sequence comes from Xenopus laevis, assembly GCF_017654675.1. Taxonomy (NCBI): domain Eukaryota; kingdom Metazoa; phylum Chordata; class Amphibia; order Anura; family Pipidae; genus Xenopus; species Xenopus laevis. Next base: position 52,634,589 of record NC_054388.1, on the reverse strand, counting down.
TTATCTAATTAAAAGATGCTTAAGACTAATAGGGTCCATGTAACTTCTGTATCTCAGATGGCCATTGTCTACCTATTAAGATTGTGCTGCTTCAAGGAACAGTAACACCAAAAAAAACTGAAGTCTTTTAAAGGAAAGACAATATAATGTAGTGCTGCCCTACAGTGGTACAACTAGGTTGTTTGCTTCAGAAACTCTACTATAGTTAATATAAACAAGCTACTGTGTGTCCATGGGGGCAGCCAGTTTTATGAAACTGAGTTTTAATTTTGTTGAAAGAATGCTGTGCTATACAATCTTTTGTCATTAAAATCTAGCTTGGCACGCACTAGTTAGTTACACCATTTTATATATTCTGTTTTTTTTTTCTTATATAGTTCATTCTGTAAGTAACTCTACACATACTGGTTTGTTACATGGATGTTATACATTTGTGAAGCAGATTGCTTGTTACCAAATGGAGTTTGTAATAAAAGGATATCATTTTGTGCACAAACCAGATTTTGTTTTCATCCTTCAATAGAAATAGGCATTTGTATATATTTTAATCTGTGTATATGGTCACACATACTTATTTACCACGACAGACATTCATTCTGTGTACTAGGGATATTTTTGTTTACAGAATGTGTTTGGGACAAATAGAAAATACTCTGAATGAAGCCATTTGTGGAGCTGTAGGACAACCATCCCCATTGCACTCGAGGAGTAAATTGTTTGGTACAGAAGATGCAACCCATAGGAAATGCAAAGGCTGCATTGTGCAGTCCATGGTACTTGCTACAACACTGACTATAGCGAATCATTTGAAATGGAATGGAAATTATTTTTGCATTCGGACCTGATATCAGTAAAGACAGCCCTGCCTATTGTCCCTATACTGTGCCACTTGACTCACCCCATGCAGAATAATCAGATTCACAAGAAACAATAATTCAATAATTTATTAGCAATATACTGTAAATGCTGTGACACTCAAATAGTAACAACCAGAATAGGAGTAAAATACATTCATTCCTGAGTCTCCGCTGCCCGCAGCAGCCCAGGAGCACAATATGACCATCCACGTTACAACTAGAGGTAGACAAAACGCAATGGCCTGGATTCACCAATTGGTGAGAGACAAATCCCGACACTTGTTCTCCCACACCTCTAAATGTTCTATTTATTTTATTTTAAAGACCAAGATACTGTAGTCTGCAAATACTTTCTCTTTGCTCCATAGGTATATGTTTAGGGCCACATGGCTGAGGAAGGATAGGTTTAAATACAAAGGTGCTCCCAAATTCCCAGGTTTAATCATTTGTAGTTGTAATCATTAGTAAAGTCCTGATCATAAATTGATTGTCTGGAGCACAACTGGGCAAACTTTGCCCCTGAAGAAGGGAGGGCAATGGGAGTTCAACATCCCAGGGGCCAAAGGCATTATAACCCCTGGATCAATATTTAAAGGGTGTTTAATGGGTTCCCAAGACAACATTTACAATAGCCATCCAGGATCAGTGCTCACCAGGAACAGATTTGTGGTAGGTCAACAACAAGGATGGCCAATGGGAATACATAAAGAGACGGCTATAGAAAACCAGGTATCTTCATGTGCTCTAGACTTGAAAATATCCTTAACTGGAAAAAGAATCCATCTTACAATGACCAAACCAATAGTAAAATGTAATGAGAAATTCCACCTCATAGGAGCATTTGGAAAGGACAGTCCAATTCTGCTTAGCAGTTGAATACTGTTCTGCAAGGGAAATGTTTTAAAGAATTTCTCCAATGCCGGAAAACAAACAATCATCATGCACAGTGTTTAAGATTTTCAGAAGTCCTGAAAGCCCTGAGACAAGATAATACTATAAAAGGCTTGAGTCTGCATTATTTCAGGGGATGGCATCAATGGAAGATCAGGTAAGAATTTGGGTCTTATGTCCTCCTGGAACATCACCTTAAAATAATGGCTTCTTCCAGGGCCAAAGAGATAAACTCTTTCACAGTTTTTACCCTTGTGGTATAAAATAAAAATCAGAATTATTGGAGTATTTTGCTACAATGTTGAAACATTCTTCACCCTTTTTTGGGATCATCATCCATATTAACTGCAAAATTTCTCAGGGGAAGGATGATGAATAGTCCCACAGTATGTGGCTGGTGGGTCACCTAGCACAGTTGCTGGATTGGCTGTCCTGGCTTGTCACAGATCGGACACTGCATCGCTTCTTCACAATCATATTGATGTACGCTCTCATGATTTTGGTAATCTCCCCCACCTGCAATGCACAAGGCAAGGTTCATTATTTGCAAAGGTTTGGGCAGAATGAATGGCTCTGTGTATTTTAACATCTCCCAAATGTGTAGGTGAGATTGCATTTGGGAGAAGAGGATAAATGTGGAAGTGGCAGATTTATTGGGATAAATGTGGAAGTGGCAGATTTATTGGGTTCAAATGGTAAATTCGAATTTTAAATTTTTTTATGTCAAAACTCATAAATTTGAATTTAAAAGCAGCAACTCAAATGTCCATTTGAATGTGAGATTTATCACACTTCAACCATGGGTTCTAATTTGAATATTCGCCACCTAAAACCTGCAGAGTTCATTTACAAGTCAATGGCAGAGGTCTGATGAACCATTTGAATATGCTAATTGCCTTCCTGAGATTCGAGTTTTTTTCCGGGGGAAAACTCAATTCGAATTAGATTAGAATTTTTGGGTTGGGACTATTCGATTGAATTTTAGACGTTCGAGTTTTTCATAAATAACCTCCCATCCGAGTTGTGAGTACATTCAAATTTATTTTAAAAAAAAATCACCTTTGATAAATAACCCCCTGGGTGTGGGAATAGCTTACTTTAATAGAGTGAGTGGAGTAAGGGTTAAAATTCAATAGCATTTGGACAGATAAAGGGTGCCCAACCATGACCTGCTCAATAGTACTCAGGTTTGGACACACATGCAACTCACCTGGGTAGTTTCAAAGAACATCTCCCTGTCATCCACAGTGATCTTGAAGGTGTTGGGCTGAGGTGCTCCAAAGAAAATAATGTGCTCATACTGAAATTTCTCCAGTGGCTTTGCATCTCCGCGCTTGTACACCGACACATTCTCGGCACTCACCCCAAGCCACAGATCATTGGGGAACCCCCCTTCCTTGTACTGTAGGAAACAAGACATTAAAAGTAGGATCAAGTCATCCAACATAACAATTGGAACAAACTGGGTAGGGAACATAATATAGGGAATAAGGCAAGAAAATGTGGCAAATATTCAGGTGTGACATTAGCCTACTGAATATATTACTATGGGATGGAAGTATCAGAAATAATATTCTTGCTTTTCATACCTCAACATCGAAGAGTGTAGAGCCATATCCTGGCCATTCGCTCACAATGGCCATGTATTTCACCATGGCTTGGTGCTGGGACACCCCCTGTAACCGTGACCATTTCTCAGCAATGCTTGTGCGAGCCGCTGACAGCTCTTCCTTCACCCACATCTCCATCATCTGTTCCTCCTCCAGCTTCTGCTTCCTCATGGAACCGACCTTAAAACCACGTTTCAGAGTGCCCTCTAGGAAGCTGGTTCTCCTCCTCTCCAAGGTGTGACCAGACGTGCTGCTTTTAGTGGCCTGTAGGATTTTAGCTTTGAGTCTCTGTACGGGATACATGGTATCCAAGGACCACGTGATCTTGGAGAAATCTCCATTCTGGTACTGAAGCCTGAGTGCAGCCAAATGCTGTAAAGTCTCCTCTGGAGCAGGAAAGTGACCACTGGTGAGACTTTCATGGGCCTGGAATAGCAGATTGGGATATAACAGTTTAATGCCAGTACTCTCATAGCTGTTTTTTCCATTATTTGGGTAGTGTTACCCTTGAAATATTTTCAAGTGTTACCAAAAAGTAACATACTGTCAGTAGCAACAAAATGCAATGGGAACTATGCCAGTGAAAAAATGAAACCCATACCTGCTCGAACATGAAAGCAAACTCAATACCCTCGTTTGGGACACTCTGTACATCCAGGAAACAGTAGAGTTTAAAATACAGATTCCAAGGCCCCGGGTCATCCTCCTCATCCCCTGTACCTGCCAGCCTGAGGGCATATGGAGAGAGCAATCAGATGGAGATAGAGATTTGCCCACCAGAGGAAGCACTGGTTCTTTTTTAGAATAAAATTTACTATTAAATACATTTTTAGCATTTTGTATTATTTTCCTATTCTGCCTCACTCCAGCCAAGTTAAGCCAATTCCATGTATTGCTCCCTGCCTAACCCTGGGAAAGAGAGCAGCCCATGTATAGAGCTGCTCAGCAACTTGTATTTATTACAGTGTCAAATGATTTGGTAACTTTATACCATAACGGCATACTTTATAGGGTTCATTTAAAGCCACATTAGTTCAGGAACTATGGGGCACGCACTTTACATACAGATGTAGATACCAGAGTTATTCTACCTTTCAAACTTTGCCAAGACATCGGCCACAATGACCCGACTTTCTACTGCCCTGTCTGTGTTATTGTTGTGTTCGAACAAAGCGAACATATTGCGGCTGTTATCCATGGAGAGACCCCGAATCAACTTCTCCACGACCTGAGGTGGGAAAATGACAAGTCATGACTCTATGAATGAGAAGTATAAAACCTGCAGCCCATGAGTGGGCCCTGGAACCTGAAGGGGTCCCATGGATGGGAATGACATTTTCACTAAATAAGGAAAAAAATAGAGCTAAGGGGGCAAATTCACTATCCTGTATATTAAAGAGAATGAGGTTCTACAAAAGGATTCCCCTTAGGACTAAACTCTTCTTTTGCAACCCGAAATATTGAACAGTCTCACCTCTCCTGCTGTGGTATGAGAGTTAATGCTGATCTGGCAGGAGCCGCCGCCATGACAGTAAACAGAGGTGGTCATCTGACTTCGTGTCAGAAGAGCAGAGATCTCTTCTTGGGATGGGACCATCTCTCTGCACTTGGTCTTCTTCAGAACGTCAACAATAAAGTGGGCAAACTGTTCAACTTCAGTGCCTGGAAAGCTCTCCCTCACCCTAATAAAGAATACAGAGAGCTCTTTCTCTTTGGGTATGATGAGAACTGAAGTTCAATAACCATAAGAAGCCATATAAAATACAAAATACTTATAAAATACACTGGGGGTCATTTATAAACTTCGTGCAAGGTAAGATTGGTTCGCAAAAGTGGTCATTTATAAATTTTTCGCAAATGGTTATATTGTGCATGTTTTTTCCTGAACGCAAATATAATGCACTGCTCTGCCTGTCTTCCCGGTTTTTGTGAATTAGCATTGTTAATAAATTTTCGCAAATGGCGTGCAAATGAGCCAGGAGTTTGTGCGAGGCTGTTGTGCGCGAAAATAGCGTTGACAGTAACTTAAATTCACAGTTTGCGAAACTGTTTTGCGAATATTTTATCCACCACCAAAGTTGTGGCGTAATTGAGTCGCAGAGTGTGTGCATAAATATTCGCAATTTGCGAATTGTGAGATATTTAAAAAGCTCCTTTAGACATTCGCATTGTGAAAAAAAATTGCACCCTCTTATTCAGCTTTATAAATATAACCATGCACAGGGCAAATATATTCACTCTGCGAACCAATCTGCCCTGCGCAAAGTTTATAAATGACCCCCTCTACGACTGAATTACACCACAAAAATATACAAAAAATATTCGCAAAACAGTTTCGCAAAGTGCAAATTTAAGTTACTTAAATTAAGTTAATGCTATTTTTGCACACAACAACCTCACACAACCTCCCGACTCATTTGCGCGCCATTTGCAAATTTATTCATAATGCGAATTCGCAAAAACTGGACAGACGGGCAGAGCAGTGCAATATATGACCCCCACTGTCATCATATGTGAAGCCAAAATTAATGTTCTGGGACACCTTTGATGGGCAAGGAACCAGTGTCAGGTTTCAACTTCTCACCATTTCAGATGGAATTTGAGATATCGCAGAATGTTCCGTCCTGGAAGGAAGGTGCAACTCATGCAGGACAGGAGCTGCCAGTGGTGCAAATTTCCAGGGCTGTTAGGCTCAGGCACGTGATTGGTCTGTTTGATCAGCTGACAGTAAACCTCGTCCCGTAGGGACTTCAGATCTTGGCAAGTTTGTAAGATTCCCTGGATTATAGGGACTGGATCTGGAACTGTCTCAATCTCCTGTAGGGAGTTGAAGATGCGGACAGCCTCATCCTGTAAGGTGGTATAGCCCTTCTCTTTTTGTACTGCAAGGAGTATATTATAAAGACAACGGGGGGGGGGGGAATTGATTAAGGGGATATAGTGGGCACATTGAGTAAAAGACAGTTTCTAACATAGGGTAGGGTTTATTCCTCCCAATATTTTAATTTAAAAAGCAGGTCAATTTAGGTCACACCCTGACACACTCAGCTCACACCCAGTTATGCACAAAAATGCCCATCTATAAGTCTAAATCACTTTCCAATCACCCATATTCCACTATGGCGACTCTTTTAAGGAGTGCTCTGCCCCAATGAGCACCATTGGAAGATATCTGTAGGAGCCTTGTAACTACTGAATTTAGTTATTTTTTTTGAATTCTACAGGGTGTGAGCTCTGGAATTAAACACAAGGCCCCAGTGCTTGGCATTCTGGGAAATTGGCTCAGTACGATTGCATGCTTCTGGGGAATAGCAGCTTCCATTTTAATGGTTCCCTAAGGTTTTTAACTAATGTAAACAAAGACACAACCTAAATGGACACACCTGCTGTAACTCAACATACAGTAGAGCAGAGTTTGTTCCCACAAACAGAAAACAGAACTAGATGTATGTAAGTACTGCACTAAGAAGTGTACTAATTAACAACAGAAGGAATAAGAAGGTGGAAACATACAGTTGAGGTTGACATGTCCATAAGGCAATGGCAGCAGAGGAGAATGCAGCGGATGTTGGGTATATCTCAAAATAGGATTCCTCTTGTAGGTCTGTTCCACAGCCTCACTGTTTAGGCTGTTATCCTGATAATAAGAGAATAGGTTCAGACAACACATTAAAACATCAACGTCAAATCTGCAGCCCTCCAGCATCACCCAATTTTTGGCAACCAAAAAAACTGCCATATTGTTTAAAAGTCATGTTCCCCTTTAAACCAAAACAGAGATTATCCTACCTTGATATCTCTGATCAGCTGCTGAGTGGGGGTTTCAATGGGTGTCTTGCTCTCAATGACTCCCTGGATGGCGTTAGCCCACCTCATTGCCTCGTTGAGCAGTTTGGTGTAGAGCCTGTATGAATGTTTCCGCCCATAGACAACAAGATTCCAGTATCCTATAAGAGATGTTACAACAAGACTACATAAAATGTTAGATTGTACCCACTTATCCTAGGTCCTATACTAGAATCACGTTCATGCCTGCATCTGATATTCAGGACTGCCAGTTTCTTTCTGATATGTTGCTGCCCCTCCATTCTTGCCTTACCTGTTTCTGAGTGAACCTTTTCATCAGGCTGCACCACAGAGCACAGACTGTTGAGTACAAGGGTCCCGAGCTTGGACCCTCCCCGTTCAGAGGACTTGTAATAATCGAGGGCATTCCGAGTCAACACAAACCACCGCCTCTTTAGTTTCAGAGATGCCATTTTTGTGCTGCTCTGTACCTCCTTGTGGAGCCAACCTGTAGGAACCCAATTATGACAAGCCATTTAAAAAGTGACATTTTATGACATATTCTGCAAGTGTCTTCTGTGAATCTGATGATGTGATAATGCTGAAATATTACTGGTATGGAGAGTTTGGGTGGTTGTATTAGAATATTGGAGAATCATACCATGTGTCAGATTTCCTAGGGGGTGTTAGACCTGTGAGTTACCTCTTACAAGGAATTCCTGCCCATCCACCTTGGCCTCTCCACGGGGCTTCTGCAGTAGTGAGATCCAGTGGTGCATCTCCTCTGCTATGTCTGTGTTACAGTGTATCACACGATTTGCAGTGATTATCACAAAGGAGTTTGGCCTGAAAGACAGAAAAAGTATAATTCTTACATACATATATAAAACATACATCGCAGGGGGTTTATTAGACCTTATATGTCCACAAAACCCCTCATTCATTTCTAATATAATTTAAAATAATTTATGTAATATATTTACAGTATGGAGTACATTATCTCTTATAATACATGAGTAATACTTGATGTTCCCTGTATAACTCAGCCTGCAGCCTTATGCCTTGATATAGCCCCTCAGTGACATCTAATATCCTTATAATCTACAGTAGGAGGTACATTCTCTTATAAGACACGACAGATAATGGAATAACAAGTATAAACCCATGTACTATACAACATACAAGTATACATAGAATATATAGAATAGAGAACATTCCGGTTACCTATCAGGACAGTCGGAAGCACACACAGAGTCTATGAGACCCACATCCAGAGTTCCCTGTAGAAAAAAACACCTACTTATTATTATATATAAATATAAATGTATTCCTTCTTTTTCCTTATAAAGCATGCAGATACGTAGAAACTGAGGAGTGGTTACCAGATTTGTATTGGCTGTTGGCCATTTGCTAACAGACTTGTATACTATTAAGTCTTGCAGGGATTCACTTACACCATTAAAGGGGAAGGAAAGGCTAAAATTAAGTAAGCTTCATCAGAAAGGTCTATATAAATACACTAGTAAACACTCAAAGTAATGCCGTTCTGAGTCCTCTGTCAAAAGAAACACAGCATTTCTTTACTTCTATTTTGTATACATGGTCTTCTGTATCAGACTTCCTGTTTTCATCTTAAACCTCCAGGGCTAGGGCTTGAGCATGCTCAGTTTGCTCCTCTCTCCCACTCCCCCTCTCTTCCCCTCCTCCTGCTGTAATCTGAGCCCAGAGCTATGAGTGAGCAGGGAGAGACTCAGGCAGGAAGTGATGTCCCACCAAGCTAATATGGCAGCTGCTATCCTAAACAAACAGAGAGCTTCTAGAGCTGTTTACTCAGGTATGGTAAAGCATTCTGCAGAATAAATATAGTGTTATAGCTTGCACTATTGTGGCTAATCTTTTGGCAATAAACTGTTTTTGTAGCTTTCCTTCTCCTTTAAGCTTGGAGGAGTCAGCGTGTTTATAGGGAATGCAAATCCTGAGTCCAAATGCTGACAAATGTTATATATTTTTTTCATGAACCTATATAAATTTCTGTAGTTAAAATCTATTTCCAAGTCTTCACTGAGGCCAATACATTTCCAGGGGGGCCTCACCTCCTTCTATTACATCTCTGCAGCTACAAGAAGCAGCTAAATTCTGGGTTGGTTACTTGCAGGTGCAATGTTCCCTGTCCACCAAAAGGTGGGGCAAAAGCACTTGTACAGTGCAAGAAGCGCTAGACGGCAGAACATAGCTTATGCATACAATGTATCTGTTCTTTTATTTGATGGTGTTCCCATGAGTTTCCCTTCCTGACTCACTCACCACAGCATTCTTGGGGTTGGCCTGTTCATCCCTCATGTCTCGTAGCTGTTGGGACGTGGCGCTGTGAACTCTGCTGAGGACATTAAACCAACCACTGGAAACAAAGACAAAGGAAATCTAGAAGCCAGGCTTTAGTCACCAGGACCCCTAAATAAACACCCAGGGCAGAGCTTTGCTCACATTGCTAGACTCTGACAACACCATTACACTTGGTTCTGTTCCAGAACTGCCCTTCTTCTCTGAGGGTTTACTCCTATGTAGCAGAACTTGATACATCGTTCCCTATATTCTCTTAATGAGTTTTCCAGTGGCTACCTACCTGGCATCCTCAGGTGTCTCAGCCACTATGTGATACGTTCTCTCCTCGGTGACAATATCCAGGGCATTCTCCTTCTCATGTATGTCTATAACCGCCCTGCAGGGAGGAGGAGGAAAATGTGCAAGTGATACATTCCAGAGTTGGGACTCACTAAACTAGGGTAATTCAGCTCAGCAGGAATAGCCCATATACACCATCATTAGTCTTACTGCATTCACCACATCGCTATGGGTTAATTATTACTGCACATTGCAGTTACAACAGTTTAGTATATTCCCCTTCATTCTGTTACGCATAGGGTCCTGAATGTAGTAAAAGTGTTTACCCCCAATCTCAGATAAGCCATTACTCACTTGGCAGTCCTGATATCAATAGTCCCTCTGAGGCGCTCCTCGCCGTCATTCTCAAAGTACATGAGCTTAGACTCTCGTAGAACAAACCAGCGGCGCTTCCAGTTGCGCCGGGACAGAGTGGACATCCCACCACCCTTCTTGTACAGCCAACCGGACTTAAGAGCTTCCTGCTTTGTACGGAACCACATAAATGTGTCATCCTTCAGTACGCACCAACGGCGCCTCCAGATGTTCATTAGGCCCCCAGCTGGAATGACACAACCACTTATATGATACAACTTGAGTAATGCCATACGACAAGAACTCAACCCTAAAAAATGAATATTGCTAGAAATGCCATATTTTATATATTGAACTTATTAAAGGGATGTTGTCGTCGGAAAACATTTTTCCAAGAAGCATCAGTTAATTGTGCTGCTCCATCAGAATTCTGCGCTGAAATAAATTTAAAAGAACATTTTTTTCTTCTGATTTTGAAATTCAGCATGGAGCTTGACATATTGTCAGTTACTTCAGATCATGTGATTTGTACTCACTGCAAGTTGGAGGGATTATCACTCATCTCCCTTCCCTCCTATCGACAGAACAATGGGCAGCTAACCAGACAGCTGCTCCCTGACACTTCTGCTGACATTTGTTTGGATTGCGTCCCTAGCCCCACCTAGTGGTAGACATTAGAATATCACCCAAGCAGGAAAAACCCTGCTTTTCCTGCTAGGGAGCACAACCTAGGGCATGGTAAATACAATGGGAAGGGGAGAAATGGTCTCAAAACGGTTCCATCCAAAAGTACTGGCTCCTTCTCAAAGCTTAGAATCAGCCAAATGCACTGAGATGGCTGCCTCCACACCAACAGAGCTAAAAAGAAATACATTTGTTGGTTCAAGAATAAAGTAAAAAAAAAGTAAACCATAAAAATCATGACAGAATCCGTTTAAACCAAAATAAAGGTTCAGCATCTCTATAGCAGTACTGATCCAGGCCTTCAAAATTTCCGGCAGAGTTTCCCATCTAGAATTTTGTCAGTGACAAGCACATGCTTAGTGTGTTTCGAGCAGCTATTAGAAAGCTAAGCTTAGGGGCTATTCCAAATCATCACGCAGAAAATGAGGTTTGCATGTCAGATAACCAGATGCTACAGGGATGTAATTGGGTTAGTTTCTGAGCATCCTTGTAATGATAATCTGAATTATTTACACAATCATACTTATATTGTGACATTTATATGGAATATATTCAGTATATTGTGTGTCTATCCCAAGGTTCAGAACCTGACAGCAGTACAGAGCATATGCAGTGAATCAGCAAAAAGAAGACGATGAGCTACTGGGGCATCTTTGGAGGCACCGATGTTTACCATACTTCTAAAGTTAAAGGGATACTGTCGTGGGAAAACATGTTTTTTTCCAAAATGCATCAGTTAATAGTGCCGCTGCAGCAGAATTCTGCACTGGAATCCATTTTTCAAAAGAGCAAACAGATTTTCTTATATTCAATTTTGAAATCTGACATGGGGCTAGACATATTGTCAGTTTCCCAGCTGCCCCAGTCATGTGACTTGTGCCTGCACTTTAGGATGGAACTACTTTCTGGCAAGCAGTTATTACTCCTACTTAATGTAACTGAATCAGTCTCAGTGGGACTTGGCTTTTACTATTGAGTGTTGTTCTTAGATCTTCCAGGGAGCTGTTATCTTGTGTTAGGGAGCTGCTATATCATTACCTTCCCATTGTTCTGTTGTAAGGCTGCTGGGGGGGGAAGGGGTGATATCACTCCCACTTGCAGTACAGCAGTAAAGAGTGACTGAAGTTTATCAGAGCACAAGTCACATGACTGGGGGCAGCTGGGAAACTGACAATATGTCTAGCCACATGTCAGATTTCAAAATTGAATATAAGAAAATCTGTTTGCTCTTTTGAAAAATGGATTTCAGTGCAGAATTCTGCTGGAGCAGCACTATTAACTGATTCATTTTGAAAAAAACATGTTTTCCCATGACAGAATACCTTTACGCTTTAGTTCTCCTCTAACATGATATCGTCTGCAATATATTGTTTGATTGGGGCACGTTGGTAACAAAGGAATTAATGTCACAGCATGAGGTCATTGTACATTATAATCTATAGGGAGCCGAATGCAAGACTTGTATGGTTTTTCCCCACGGAGCCAAACTCGAGTTCTGATATGGAATCATATTTATAAATTTATAAATTTGAATAGATTTAGAAGAAACACAGTTGGGGGTCCCTGTATATGTGTCCATTCTCCATCCCAAAGAAGCAGCCAAGACATTTACCTTTCATGTAAAGATAGCTGTGAAAATAAGGAGGCCCTCCTCCATTAAACAGGGTCACTCGCCCAGTCATTAACTCTTCATCTGTATCAATATGACTGTCAACTTCTTCATCACTGTCCAAGAACTGCAAGGAAATAAAATGGATAACAACTCACTATAATAGGTGCTTCAATAATCATATGAAACAGCAACTGCCCTACTCACTATGTTGCCAATAGTTCATGATGCCACAAGCTACAGCCAGAACAGAATACACAAGCGAAGGTGAAACAATGAGACAATCTAAACTATTGGACAACTAATAGGTTTCTTAAAGGAGGACCAAACCCTTGCTAATAAAACCCCTACCCCCTACCCTTCATAGACCCCCTTTTCCTGCCCCCCCCCCAGCCTAGGTTGTTCTTTGGTAAATGGCTCTAACTCTTTACTTACCCTCGGTGCAGATACAGGGCATCAGAGTTCACGGGTGCCATCTTCTTCTCTTTGGTAATCTTCTGGTCTTCTTCCAGCACTTTGGCAATTTAGGGCTTAGGGGCATTTACCAAAGGTACAACCTAGGCTGGGGGGGGAGAGCAGGGTTGGGGTCTATGTAGGGTGGGGGTAGGGGGTATTATTAGCAAGGGTTTGGTTCTCCTTTAAGTGCACTTTGCTATTGCCCAACTAACTACCTCCCCATAAATAAGGAAATCTGTGTTTCTCAGTACTTACCCAGGAACAAAGCTCGGATTCTTTACACTTTTTGACCCTAGGCTGCTCTCTTTCCCATGGTCAGGCAACAAACCAGTTGGGGTGCGTGGTTCATATCATGTTAACCTTTAGATGCTTTTCTTACATTACTCAACTGATTTTCATATCTTCCCCCTGATTAGGGAGACAGCAGCGGGAAGTATAGAGAATCAGAGCTTTGTCACAGTATGTAGTGGAAGAGAGCACTGAAGTTAGTAAGTCAATATGTCAAGAAAATCAAGTGGATTATTCTGTTGAAAAGACACAATCCCAATTTATTCATGCTCTATATTTTTCCTTTTTATTGTTCCATAGATGTTAACTTTCTATAAATCTATATATTTTCATTTGCAGAACAGGAAAGCAATTTGGAACTGCTCTTAATGCAGGAGTGATGCCACAATGGTGACTGTTAGAAGTCTGACATGATCAAACCTTAGATCAGGGTTACCCAACAGGTATATCGGGATCTACCAGTAGACCTTTAGTTGGGTATTGGTAGATCTCAAGACACTGTCAACAACCAGCTTGTCTAAATCACCCTCCCGTTTCATTCTTTTCATTCAGATATTTATTATGTTATGGTTACATAAGAAATATACAGCAATATAAATTCTCATAAATCAATATATGCAAGTAATATTTTCTATGGAACAGTGCTAACTGATTTTATGGATGTAGATCAAAACGGGACAACATCACCAAAAGTAGACCCCGCATTAGTAAAGTATGAGCACTCCTGCCTAAGATTGTAAGCTCCACTTGGGCAGGAACTGATAAGCTGTTAATTGGTGCATAAATGTGTCAGCAAATTATATAGTGAATAAAGTACCCCCTATTGTAAAATATAGGGATATTAAGTCACATAGGAGTTCCATGACCATATAAAATCACGGGGCAGATGGCCTGATGCTTTTATACAGGTCATGGAATTCCGAGGTTACTTCTAATATCCTCATATTTTCCAACAAGGGGTACTTTATTTATTATAATATACATGTTTTAGTGAGTCTTGTGACAAAAATGACATCACTAAGCTCCATTTATAACTGATGACCTCACTAAGCCGTATATAAGGATATAATTTACAGGATATTCATGGCTTTTGTGTATTGTAAATGAATAATACATGAGTGATGTCATGACTGTGACTTTGCATTAATTCAGCAATTGCTGCACAAATGAAGGTTACTGGAGGAAGGGTTCTGGGGGGATGAACAGCTCCCTTGTCTCCCAAAGGGTCTGCTGATAGGTAACTATGCCTCTGTTTGCTACAGTATAAAGCCAAGGGTTGAACTGAAACATATGCAGCAAAGTCCCATAATCCTTAGCCAGCTGCTTTGCAAGCATGTGTATTTTTCCTAGTTCTGAAAGCCTAAAAATAAGGTCATAAATATCCCATTAGCATAAATACCCCAGGAGAATTCTTCCCACACAAAGAGCAATTGTGTGCCCATTTCACATGATTTGGAGATGTGCACCACAAAATGTCAATTGCTGAAATAAAGAGTTTTGAGACAGAATAAAGAACACACTGTTCTGATCTGTTATCTGCTTCAGTCCCATAAACTACACTACAGCTTTAGTTGGTTCCCTATGAAATAATTAATTGCAAGGAAAACTACTTATGTGGAACAGCCATGTGCAACATACGACTAACAAATGGGCTTCAACAGAGAATATATCATGCCTACATTTATATAATATATACTTAAGGAAACATAAATGTACGAAGGTATAATACAAGCTAAGTAGTTCTTACCGAATCCACGCTGCCACATCGAGACCCAAAACTCCCGGGCTTTGAAATTCTCATAAGCTCCTCATCTGTCAGATGTTCATTGCTTAGATTCATGCTGGAACCTGGTAGGGCTTCATCAAATTCTTCATGGTCATAGTCTGACTCCACATCAGGGGGATAACTGTAGATGGGTTCCTGTTGCTCCTCGCTGGTACTTTGAGTATCAGACACGCACTGATATATACTCTCAGACTTATCTGATATGACGCTATAAAGGTCATGAGCAGATCGAGGCTCTGAAGGAGAAAGTGATGTGTCAGCACAGCTGTTGCTTTGAGCTCCAGGTACATCAATAGGGATGTTAGTGTAAGTTTCTTCCTCAGAGAAGCTCTCACTGGTTCTTGCGCCATTATCCTCCAACAGCATAGGAGGTGGAGGGGGCAACATCTCATCATCTGCATGGAATCCTTCATCTACCTCCTCCTCAGCCAAAGGAGCCACCAGGCTGCCCTCTGCACCAACAGTCCCATCAATGCCGTTCTCCAAGCACTGCACACTCACTTCCAAGTTCCCAAAATCCAGGAGCTCTAGGAACTCCTGAGCAACCAGCGAGGCTTCCTTCTCCAACTTATGGATTTGCTCCTCCCGCTGCCGAGTCAATTCTTTATGCGTCTCTGTGCAGGAGATAGAGACACCATCCAGTTTCTGCTGTTGATGCAACTTCTCAATTTCCTTCTCTAGCCTTAGTATTTCATTCATTTGCCTTCTCTCTTCCTCCTGGAGTATGATGTTCTCCAAGTTCTTGGCTTTCTCTTGCTCTTCCTACAACAAACATTAACAACTTTAGGTAACAACATATTTCAGGCCAGTTAAATGGACCCTTTCATGTTGATGTCTGTAGTCTATCCTTAGAATATTCTCTGGGATTTACTAGAGAGTAAGTGGACTATAGATGTCAAAGAAGCATTGTTACAAAGTTATCACTATGCGTGACACTTTGATGTAATACACAATGGTTGTGCTTTTTTTTATCTTTCATAAAACAAAAGTTACCAAACTGTGGGGATGACCCTTGGGAGGAACTAAAGTGGTGAATATTGGAGTCCAATATAAGGACCAATTTGAGTGTAATATAGAATATTCTGGGCAGATATTGGCCCTCAAATTTGAAGACTTAATCCCAGAAAACACAAAAAAAGGTACAAGGAACTGACCTGAGCTTCCCGTAACTCTGCCTCCAACCGTTCCTGCTCCCTATGGGGCAAATAAAGAAAATTGTGAGATTAACAAAGAACAAAGCAGGTAAAACAGGGGCCAGTCCCTGTAAAGGCAGTAAGCTAGCTACCTACCTACAGTTGTTCTCTAGATCTATGTTTGCATGCATGTGCAAGCCACCACCTGTCACAGAACTACCATCACTCTCAGCAACTGCTTGAGGATTAGAATGACATGTCTACCTCCTTTCTTCCTCTTCTCTTCTTTTCCTTTCCTCTTCTTGCTTCCTCTGCTCTTCCAACTCCAGTCTCCTCCTGTCTTCCTCCTCTTTCCTCTTGCGTTCCTCCTCTTCCCGAAGTTTCCTCTCTTCCTCCAGTATTTGCTGATAGAGTCGGCGAGCAACCACCCCCCTCCAGTGCTTCTGGAACTGCACAACCGATCGGCGGAGGCGCAAGAAGGCTGTACGCCAGAAATGGGCCCTGTAATTCCTCTGGATCGTGATTACACAGAGACGAACACGAGTGTAACGCTTCCTGCAACAGAAAGAACTCAGAAATGCAAGGTACCACAAATGGGTTGCTGAACCCATATAAATAAGCACCATTAAAGTTCACTGGCCAATTTTTCTGTCCGTGGTATTAAAGGTCATTTAGCATGATGTGGTGTTGTACTACTCAGATCCAATCCCACCTGTTCCGTAACCTTCACAGTATCACTTGAAACCCTGATGGAAAAGTCAGGGTTATCCTCCATTATTTCATTTCAATCCAAAAATTATGAACATATTAACTCCCTAATACACATGCTGGGCAATGCTGAGCCCCTTTTCTTTTTTAAACCCCCCCTTGAACCATGTTCTCTCTTCCTGCTGTAGCCCAATGTGCTGTGAATAAGGGGGTTTCCTACAGTGTCCAGCTTTCTCTTGGGTCCACGGCAAAAGTAAATACCACAGTTTACTGCCCAGAACCATTTGCAAATGTTTCTGTGAGTCTCTGT
Organism: Xenopus laevis; assembly: GCF_017654675.1. Classification (NCBI taxonomy): domain Eukaryota; kingdom Metazoa; phylum Chordata; class Amphibia; order Anura; family Pipidae; genus Xenopus; species Xenopus laevis. The sequence continues at coordinate 52,617,495 of NC_054388.1, read as the reverse complement.
TACTGAACAACCATCTGCCCTGTCTTAATACACACAAGCACATTCACCCTTCCAATAAAGCAAAGCACATTCTGACATACTGTTGCTTGATCCATAGCGCTATTGCCTTTGCTGCATCCTGTTCTCTGAACCCAAATAGCTTTCACCTAAAAATAGTAAACCCTACCTGTAGTGAGGTACCAGCTGTCAGAAAATAAATTGCTCTCTATGACCAAGGGAAGGCTTGTATAAATTACGGACAAAGGCATTTAAAATGAATGAAAGGCCATATGGTTTGTGAGGTTGTGTGCAGAAATGTGCAGTGCCATCTATGAAATGCTTGTAAACTTTGCTAAGTAGGTATGTACTATTTCAATCTAGCACTAGTTTTTATACAGTAACACCTGTCCTACTATGTGTATGTACAACTCAATCACAGCACTGCTTGGATAGGAAGAGAACAATACAGTTTGTTGGTGGGTGCCTTTATCATAGGAATAAATACATACAACCAAGCAAAGTTTCCCTGTTGTATCTATTAATGAAAATATAAAACAATGATTATTCAAAAGAAAAAAAAAAAAGAACCTTCTTGATGTTTAAATTAAATGAAAATCAATGTTGTGCAAATGCTTGCGAGAAATCGGTAAGGGAAAATGGACAATTTCTGAAGAGCAATTTTTTTGGACAAAAAAATATTGAAATATGTCAAAATAGAAATAGTTACCCCTTTAAGCAAACACTACAGACACCTGGAAACCTCAACTCCCAGCACTCTCTGACAGTCTGCCCCTACTTGTTCATTGCTGGTGCAAGTGTTACCTTGCAACGTATCCTTGGATGTGAGCGCAAATCACCAAGGCCGCTTTCCTCAGCTCCTCTTCACGGCTCTTCTCCAGCTTCTGCTCCAATGCCTCTTTCATAAACACCTAATGGTGGGGGACAAGACACACTCTTACAGGTGGGGGCAGCCATGTTCCGGGAAGTCTGTGTGTCAGTCTGAGCGTGTCCCCAGTCACTGTCTGTCTATCCCACTACATCTCAGCTGCTCAAGTGTCTGCCCTGCAGCCCCTCGCTCATGTCCCAGCCACTGCCAGAATGGGGAGGGGACTGGAAGGGGGGGCACAGAGGTATGAGACTGGGACAGACAGGAATAGGATGACAAAGCTTCACTCAAAAGGAAATGAAATGACATAGGAATAATCACAGGACAAACTTAGCCAGTGATGGGGAGAGGGGCTGAATAAGAAGCTATAGAGCTATGCCACAGGAAAAGAATAGGGCAATCACTGCTAGAGGCTGGGGGGCAGACAGTAATGGGGACAGCAAAAGAGACTGGTATTATATGGTCCCTCAGAAACACAGAGAGGCAATACATAGGGTAAAAAGAAAACATTATTTCAATAAGAGCAGAGCAAGTATGCAATTAAGAGGGTTACAGTGTTCAGCATACAGTACCATGCCACTTCCAGTTTGTTCCAGTATACTACCCAAAGGGCTGCCGTCTGCACCCCTTAAAAATATTTATTCATCCTTAGGCTAAACCATACAGCATAGAAAGGAATCTTTCAAATATTGGGTGACACTGCACTGTAGCTGCCTCTTTCCTGCTCATTCATCTGCTCCCCAACTTACCCTCTATGCTACCCTCTACAATTCCCTGCCTCCATTGGGCTTTTTCCATACACCCAACCTGCCATCTTTGTGCCCCTTTGCTATTACTGCCAGAACAATTCCTGTTAATCCCACTTTACACTGCTACTGCCAACACCCTTACCTGCCAACTCCCAGCCAAGTCATACTAATTCTTGCACTATTCCTACTGCTCTCTAATCCCTCCCAATTGCTCTCTGCCCCCATCTTGCACAAACTACTATCATGCATCTTACTCCCTAAACTCTCCCTCTTTTACATTCTGATCTGCACTCTGCCAGCTGCTATGGTCTTTACTACACTCTCCATCTGCAATTCCACCCTCCCTGATGCTCCTATGCCCAACACATTCACCCACAATTTTCTTTTTCTGATAGCTTTTTCTAGCTACCTGCACTGTCTGTGACCCTCCCCAATATTCTCTGTACCATCCTTGCAGCCCAACTATGCTCTTCCCTACCCAGCCTAAATTACTCTGTACTCCCTTCACCCTCAAACATCCAGGCAAGTGATAAGAATAGAGGGAAGGAGCATTAGAACATGATTTCTAAGAGAGAAGGTTGCAGATTACCCTTAATGGCGCTCTGCATTCCTAATATTGTGCGGGTTGTTTCTTTTTATTATTTTTTAAAGCAAATACCCAAAAGAAGTAATTCTCCCCCCCCCACACCGGCACCCCCAGCTTCCTTCCAGCTGTTGTTCCTTCTGTTCATAAACAATCAACTAGGATGTGAGAGCACATGGAGCAGCGGAAATGGAATTCTTGAAGCAACGAAGGTCAAAGGGATAGAAAGGCAAAGACCTGTTCTTAACTTGGAATGTAAAAGGGATAGCGTATGAAGGCAATATTGGGGGTATATATAATTCTATTGGCAGAGTGTGAGGCAGAGCTAGAACAGGTAAATACATTATTATGTCAGTAACAAATAAATTCATAAAAAAGAGACAACAATCAGTAAATAAAGATATAACTCCCCTCCATTAGGTTTAACAGGCAGTTCTTGGAACAAAGCCTTAATGATTAGATTTTGCATACACAAAGCCGCTGGGAGTTGCCTGTGACCTTGAGCTGAACAAAGAGGCCCTCTCTCTCTCTAACATGCAGGGGACACCCAGCACTAAAGCCAGCCGCAGGCCTGTGATACAATGAGTCTATTTCACAGCCCCAGCTGGCACCCTTCCACCTACTCCATTCCCCAAAATGTGTTCCCCGGGCAGCGCCATGCTCCGTGTGTCTCCCTCTGTCACACGTCCCCTCTGCCGAGCACCAAATGACCTGCTGAATTCCACTTCTCCCCCTCACCCACTTGCACATACCACAGGCTGTCATGGCAGGCAGATAGAGACTGCCAATTAGTCATGGTGCTCTGATCGGGTTAGCTTTTTTCTTATGGTTTGAAAGGGTAACTTGAACCCAATCTTTTTTAAAATATACCATTTGCCCTTTAAAAATTAAAATCCATTCTATAACATCGTGGCACTGTACTCTTTAACATAGGCAGATTTATTGTCTCTACAAGCAGGTGTCACTATAGCATCGAATGCTTTTGTACAGTTAAAAATACACAGAACATTGCCAGGGACAATAATGGTTTTAGATCATTGTTTTAGGAAAATAAGGGACATCCAGCAATATTTTTGACCCTTTGACTGCTGACTGTAAGCTGGACAAGGTGCAAAAATAAACTATAACCTGGAGGTAAAGAATTATGAAACAGCACCAGACTGGAACTGAAACTGCTATTTGCTCAGTTTTTCATGACTCCCAGCAACATGTCGTATAATTGAATGTCAGGAATGCCTAAGAATAATAGGCTGCCTGATGAAAAACATGTATTTCTATTAATGATCTGTCCTCAGACTGAAGCAACTTTCTGGTTGACCCTAACAATCAAATGACATTTTCATTTAGAGGTTCATTTTATATTAATATATATTTCTGGTTTCAGTTAGGACTTACAAGAATTATAAAATGTTATAAAACCTGTTGGGTAAAATGCCTTTTGGAATTTTTCAGTGTCATAAAATAAAAAAAAAACGGGACTTATATGGGGACCTAAATGCACCAATTATGTAGAAGTATTAATTTCTGCATCATTATGTTAATTTAATTAAATACAATTTCAATAACACCCATAAAAAATACAGACAGTAAACTGTGAATATAAACAAACATAAAAAAAATGCTCATGGCACAACAAATAACCGTAAAAAAAAAAAACTCAGATTTCATATTCCTGGTTTCAGTTAGTTTTAGCAAGTGGTTATAAGAGGGTTTTGAACCTTTTGAAAAGAGACTTCTACTGTATCTATAATGCACCATGAAATTACACATTTCCCACGGTGCACTGAATATTTTGGTAATAAATAATACTTATCTGTATAAATCATGATACACCCATTTAATAGGTTCAGAAGCCTTTCTGTTCCTTCCATACCTTGGTTTTGCCCAGCTGCCATTCTCTTTTAGTGCCCTCGTAGGACTGCAGGAAAGCGGCACATTTTTCCCGCACCTCGTCTGTGGCTTTGAGATTCTTCAAGAGCATCTTGTACCTGCACAGAACTCAGCAGTGAGTACCAAGTCTACAGCACCACAGGGCACCATCTAAATAGGGCATATACTGCTACAATAAGCACAACTTGGGCAGGGTAGGTAAATCTGGCCCTCACTTGAGGCACTTGCGTTATTACTTTTTCATTGTTTTCTTTACACTATTATTAAATTTGTAATAATTCTCACTTCAATACATTGTACTATTTGTTAATAGTAATTAATTGATTATGTGTTTTACCACTAGGTGGAACATGCACCAACGTGAAAGACAAAATCCTTGGAAAATGGCACTGCTGCAAAGGCTCGGGACATCACTGTACCCATTCCTCTCAGCACCCTTATATCTTTATTCCTCCCCCTAGATAAACTACAATTTCATGGAGCACATTGCCTCCATAGACGGATTAAAGTCTGAATCTGACCTGAAGAAGTCTATGGCAGGAGAATACAAGTAGGGGAGACCAAGATATTGTGCAATGCGTTTACATCTCTCACATCTCCTAGTAAGAAGTGTCTTGTGAAAAAATGCTTTGTTTGCTCATTTATGTAATAGGGACTATACACTGTAAGCTAATAATCATTTATTGGGTAAGTCCATTTGGGATAAAGCATTTTCATATTATTATTAACTTCACTAGGAACCTCCAACACGGTAAGTGAATCAAGAGTCTTCCCAATATTTCTTTGGACTATTCCGGTGTTGCTCACTCACAGTGTCAGCCACAGATGGGCTTAGACTGAAACTACAGACATTGAATGGATTTCTATGGCAATGTAAAAGCACAATCAAGTAGTAAAAGCTCCCTCTAGTGGCCACATTTTCTTTACCTTTTTAGACTGTTCATATAATTTAATGCAATGTGAAAACCCTCCCAATAGCTCTAAGGTGAATCAAAGCCACACCCTCTCCTGTAGAATAAGAAAGCAGCCTAGGACTAGGAAGTACAGCCAATCAAAGCTTTGTCTCCGAGTCAGTACTGGGGATTCACATATACATGAGAAGATTTCTAGTGGGGCTTATAATAATGGGCCAATGTCTTTTCCTATGGAGACATATCCTTTAATACTGTGCTTTACCTAAGAAGAAACTTAGATCATTGGGTCAGCAAAAATGGCCTTTAGTCTATTGGTCAAGACATGAGCCAACTGAGTAAGTCTCACCTGCTGACAAAATCCTGGTAGAGTCGGCGCACAGGAAATCCAGCTCTCCGGATCTTCACTGTCTCCAGCATTCCAGAATATCTCAATTGGTTCAGCACCACATCTGGGTTAAATGTGTTTGAGAGCTGGGAAAGTGTATAATTGTGAATACAAGGAACAGTGCACCCTTACTAGAGACAAAGCTACTAAGAAAGATCTCAAATGGGCACCAGGACATTTTGTAGTAATATACTTATTGATATGAAAGGGAAATGTACCGCAGATTTACGCATTCCATGGTGATGCCCATCCACCAGCAGTAGTGTTTATTTTGCTTCTGGTTTATGTACCCAAAATACTACTACTGGTTCAGCCTTGTGCTGAAAAGCCACAAAGGCATTATTGGACCCCACTTGACTACAATCCAGTTAAAAGAAGACAGAAAGCAGTTCAGGCCTGTAGCCATCCTATTTGGCTGTTAATGGGGCACTTGGCAGCAGGATAAAATACCTAAGGTTTTTCATAGCCTGCAGAGAGAGCTACCATAAAAGAATGCCAGCATAGGTATTCCCCTGTACTAAACACTATTCAGCAGGAACAGCCTCTTTAGTTTGCTCATACATAGAGGGATGGGCTACCTTGAATACAAAGGGCTCAATTACTGCTGTAAGCTACCTGGAACTCTAAATAAGCAGAGCACGACTGCCCAATCCACCCAAATGCTATGTACATGTGAAAAGGGTCTTTTTTTCTGCTGGCACCTATATCATGAAACTTGCAGTTCTGGAGATAAATGAGGGTTTATATGCAGAGTAAGTGAAGCCAATTTAAAGGAAACAGAAAGATGTACTTACCTTCTCAGTGTTGGGTTTGATGCAGCGAATGAAGAAAGGGTTAGATGTGCTGAGCACGGCCATCAGGGAATGGAGAGACTCCTACACAAACACATTAATAAAGGAAAGGCTTAGTACAGAAATAGATTCATAATAATTAATTTCATGAAAATCATATACATGGAAGCAGCCATTTGGGGACCAAGCAGATACAAGGGCTGGCGGTCCATCCGTTTCCAGTGATTATACTGTATAGAGTTGTTACTTACCCTGAATTGTGAGCTGACTGTCGGCTTCTTTCTCTGGGTCCCCATTTTAAGAGTCTCCTCGCTGTTTCTACTGCAGACTTTCTCAAACAGGTCATACACAAAGTCTAGCCTAGGAGGCAAACAAGGGATGTAAATCTATTCCCAAGTTATGTCATATATCTCTACCCTAAGTACGTCATACACAGTGCCAGGCCAAATGGTGTTAGTGCCCAAGACATGCCCCATACCTTCAGGAGGTGAGGAGGGAGGCAGTGACGGCAAAGCATAACCCCCCCCCCCACCACCACCACCACCAAACATTCATCATCTCCAACCTCGACAGGCATCCAATTTTTATCTTCTCTACCTAACCCTCCCCCGTGGCTGATGGACTTCCAGATGGGCCTGACCTAGGGGCAGCCAAGCAGAAAAGGTGCCCAGTACCCCTCTCCGTTGTGCCCTAGGCAAGTGCCTGTCCCCCTAGTTCTGCCCCTTGTCATACTGTATGTCTACCCTCCCTGCTAAGTACCATGATTTCATTTCTCTACAGTTCAGTGCGCAGGAAATATTTGCCAACTTTAAAAGATGAAACCTTAGCTCCATTGAGGACCTTTCCTGTGAATAAGTGAATGAATTCTCCCTCCACCACTTACCCAGAAACAGTCTAGACCCAATTACTGTATTTCCTGTTCCTTGCAAGCTCTCCTTCCCATGGTCAGCAAGGGGTTGGATTTAATCCTAACTGAACAGTCAGCAGGAGGGTTCTCCAATTCTATTGATCTCTAGAGGCAGTGTAAACTAGTTTACATTAAACCACTATACACAGGTTTGGCCCACAATTCCCAGACAGTAGTGCTGAGACTTTCAGATAATGGGTAACTAACCATACAATGTGCGATGCATATACTTTGTTAATTTAGTGTTAGTGGGTTTATAGAGGACCATTCTCACAGAGGTTACTTCTCCTTTAAGCCTGCTTTAATCTCACTCACCTGCTGTCCCTGAGCATGTTTAGAATATCATCCCTAAACGTGTCTCTGTTCTTCTCCAGGAACCCCTGCACATCATATGTAACCTATAGAGTTAAAAAAAAAAATCATTATTATTATATTCTGACTGAGGTGAATAAATAAATAATTCATGTGAATAAATCCTATGAATATCCAGAAGGATAGAAAGGGAATTAATATACCACTGTTCTAGATGGCCACCAGCACTAAATGGGTTAAAGGCTGTATCCATTTGGGCTAAAACTTTGCACCATTTCGACAAACCTCAGTAGCAGCCTTCCCATGAGAAATGAAGCATTTCTGCCCACAGTACTCATCCAGTGACAGAGCTCTGATTCTCACTTCTGGGCTGCTCTCTTCCCCATGGTCAGACAGGGCTGTGGCTTGTTTTCAACTGAAAAACTGATTGTAAGTTTTGTATATTAGTTTATATGGGGCAGTGTCGAATAGTGAAAGAGACTCAAAGCAGAATATGTCACATCTGGCCCAAAAAGGGACCCAAATGGGTCCCCTGGCACCTTCAATTATTGCTTGTTGTGCAGTTCTAATAGTGAGCCCTATGAAAACCATGGATATAGAGAAAGTAGCTGTAATGTTGCCCTTCCAGAGTGCAAGAACCTTTTAAAGGGTAACTCCACCTAAAAACTTGCAACGTTGAAGGTTGTATGAAGGGTTATATTGCTTCTAAGCAGAATGTGAGCTGTAATGGTGCTGCATTGTAACCCTTGATGTTTTGTCTTATAGTGATCACATTAAAAAGTATATAGACAAAAAAAACACCCTGAACTGAACAATGTAATTAACCTGCCCTGAGGCACTTACCTCCCCCGCATAGTGCTTGATGCCAAACTGGTGCTCAGTCACACGAGGCTTCACGTAATGGGGGTTATTCTGGGACAATGGGGAAAGACATTGGTGTTATATTGAGACACTGAGAATCCCTGCAATGCTGTTGCAACTAAGCTAGACAAATCTCTGGACTGGTTCTGATGGGCACACACAAAAGGAAAGAAAGCACCCATTCTGAATCTGTGCCTAACTGAGTCTCAAACTTGACCCCGTCACTGCTTGACAGCAAGGGAACCTAAAGCTTAAAGTGAGCGTTGCATGCATTGTCGTTACAGAACGCCATAAAGCAAGGACACAATGAGAAAAGGTGTTATACATAACAACATGACTCACCGAATGCTGGTTATGGAGCTTCTCAAGGAGAGTGAAGTCTGTCCCTTTAGGAAAACGACTTTCTTCATTGATTAGAGCCAAAATCCCTAATTTCTGAAATTGCGAGGAAGATTATGATGAAACAATTAATGGAAATTACCATATATAAGCTATGAGGCTCCAAATTCCAGGCACTTCCTGTCTGGTCCCTGAAACCTTATGGATGTCTCAAACTATAAACCACAATTTAATCACTGGAAGTAATTGCTTAATATTATACAATTCTAAACTTAAGGGACCTCACATGTGGCCCCTAACTCCTCAAAAGGTCACATATAAAATAACATTCAGTAAAAGAAACATATCCAGACTAACTTTTTACAACAACCAGGGAGGATACAGATGACATTAGCCACATGCAGCTTTGAAGCACTGGCTGGGCATTGCTGGACTAGTATTGCTCACTCACACTCTATTATATTATATATAATATTCTCTCTCAACCACAGCAAGGAAAAGTTTCCCTTTACATCTGCTATTGATTAAGAATAATGGTCTCACCTTTTCTATTAGATCTAGGCACTCTGCATTGTCCATCCAGTCTATGGCGTCCCAGTGGATCCCCTCCCTTGGAGTGGCATAAAGACAATGGGGCAAATGGGCACAGAGAAAAAATGAGAGAAACAAGATGAAATCAAACTGTAAACAAGAGGTTAAACAGTAACGAGAAACTGTCCTGTCTATATCAGCCTTTGCATCTGCCCCTGGCCTCTATCTCTCCTGCCCATCATCAATGAGGAAAGCACAAAGAATCTGTAATAGTAGCTGTGGTTGAGAAGGGAGACCCATATCTCTATGTAGCCAGAGGAAGACTATACTAAACATGTACTAAATATGAATGTTCCACAATGCCTTTCTCACTTATGTTCATCTCCTTCTTACAGAACATGAAAGGCATTGTGGGAATGGAGGAGCTGACCTGACTGCTGATATGTTTCCATGGTATGGAGTCAAGACAAGAGTGCAAGGAAATAGTAAGAGATATTAACTGTGCATGAATAATGAGCCCCCAGGCTCTGGCAATGAATGCTTCTATTTAACAATTCATTAAAGGAAAGTAAACCTTAAGGGCAGAGACACACGCTCAGATTCGGGGATATAGCCGCCCAGTGACAGTCGCCTAAGGAAACTCCGGGCGACTTCGGAAAATGAAACGCACTGATTGCCATCATGCCGGCGATTTACATTCTAGCCAGCGAGAGGCAGTTTGGGGAGATTAGTCGCCCCGAAGAAGAGAAGATTTATCGATGGGCACCTAATCTCCCCAAATCAGAGCGTGTGTCTCTGCCCTTAGCCAAAATCATGTAAAATTGCCCAAAGAGCTTTTCTAGCACCTTTTTTATTTAGTTTTTCCATATATGACTAGTATTAAACTCTAAATATAATGAGCACTACACAGTGCCACCCATTAGTCATTTTGGGTGACTGGCTACAGTTGTCAAAAAAAATCATTTCTTGAGAAAAGAAACTTCTTGTGATATTGCTCTACTTAAAAAATTACATTTTAATTTTTCTGGTCAGTATGAAGCACAGCAACACCACAAGATTTTCCTTTGGTCAGGAAAGGTGACTTCCCAAAAGCCTCTGCTCCCTCTTGCCACACCCACCTGTTGTACTCCAGCTGCTCGAGGGAAAAGATGTGCTTATTGAAATATTCCTGCAGCTTCTCATTGGCATAGTTGATGTTGAACTGCTCAAACCGATTCACCTCCACAAAGCAAACAAAACCACAATCAGCCAAAAGCAACCAGAGTGTTATTAAGAATAGGCAGAGGGCACTGGCACTCAGGGGAAGGCAGGGGCGCTGCCATGAGGCAAGTTGAGAAACTCATCTCAGGTGGCAGCAGCCTGCAGGTTACCAGGGTCGGCAAAAAGCCGCACATGTTTTTTTTTTGTTCTTATATATAACAGGGAGTTGTTATCTGGTTACTTTCCCATTGATCTGCTGATCGGCTACTGGGGGTGATGGGAGGAGGGTGATATTACTCCAACTTGCAGTGCAGCAGTAAAGAGTGACTGAAGTTTATCAGAGTCACATGACTGGGGGCATCTGGGACAATCTGTCTAGCCTCATGTCTGATTTCAAAATTAAATATAAAAAAATCGGTTTGCTCTTTTGAAAAACAGATTTCAGTGCATAAGTCTGCTGGAGCAGCACTATTAATTGACACATTTTGAAAAAAAAAAATGTTTTCCCATGACAGTATTCCTTTAAAGAGCTGAAATTCCAATTTTTAAATCAGAATTTTATCTCTGTGCACTCAGGTGCTCGAAAAGGTAAGAGCAGGGTGTGAGGGGGGCGGCATCTGAAAACCCCTAAGGGTTAATTTATCATTTATATTTTTAAATACCTGGAAGTTCTCAAAGCCAAATATATCCAGAATCCCCACAGACTTGAAGTTCTCTTTGCCTCGAATACGAGAATTGATCTTGCCCAGAAGCCAGGAAAAGCACTGAGCATATAGTGCCATGGCAAGAGAATCCCGGGAGTCAGTTGCCTGCACAGAAAGGAACATACAGTAAATAAGTAAGAAGGACCCTAGGGCCCACAGAGTGAGACAAAATAGGTATGAAACAGCACTGGGAAAGCTGAATCCTTGTGGAACATCTCACCTGCTCCACCGTGAGAGGAGAACTGATTTCTTCACCACGGAGAATCATGGATCTTTGTGTCAGAACCTCAGATAGCTGGAATGAGTCCAGTCCAAGAAGATCAGCTGCATCACTCAGTACTAAGGGAAAGACATTGCATACAGCAGTTGTACAAATCAGCTTCACGTAAGCAAAGTTAGCCTTTAATATTCATAATATAAAAAAACAAGTACCCTGCGTGGTGCCTTATACACAGTATACACAGAAGGGAGCCTGCTATGGATATGCCTATGAGTGATATAATGGTAACATCAAGAATTGATGAACAGGGCAGACAGCAAACTGTTCTTGTAATGGAATCCCCCATCTCCTGAATACCTTGTATTAGTTACTGAATCAAAGTCATATTACTTATTTATTTGCCTCTCAGCATGCTTTGCAAATTTACTACTCAGTCAAGTGTAGTTGGTTACACGTGCTTATTTAGACTATCCAAACTGAAGGTCAGATTGGGTTCATCTGATTATTGTAAACCCCAACCAGATCTAAAGCTGGCCATAGACGCAAAGATCTGATCGTATGAATCGAGGATTCGTGCGATTTTCGGACCGTGTGTGGAGGGTCTCGTCATTTTTCATCCGGCGAAGATCGGTCGATCAGACAGGATAAAAGATTTCTGTCGGCTGCGGGTAATATCTCTGCGTGCATTGCCTATCGTATGATTTTCAGTGGGAGACTGTCACTAGCTTTTGTCAGACATAACTTTCGTCAGGGGCAGAACATCGGCTGATCTGTTTTTTTCTACTTTATTTGATCGGAATGGTTAGTGGCAGGTCGGGAGATGGGGAAGTCCGATCGTACGTTGATTTGTACGATTGGATCTTTGTGTCTGTGGCCAGCTTTAGTCAAACATAGTGACCCAGACAAAAAGCAAACTAAAGCCATGTGTGTCCAGTAGATGGCGCACAGTCACAGGTATAAATACAATGGTATTCATAATTTTGGCAATCATTCCATTGCCGCAAAACAGAAATACTCTTTCCTGATAATACAGCAAAACTAAAGCCTTCAGCTTCAAAGGCTGCTCTTCATGTAAAGTTAAAGTAAAACAGCCCCTGTAGACTCCAATCAGTGACCAAAGAAATATGGCAGAAAACGTGATCAAAGTCCAGGTGATGCTGCATTACCTGCTTTGGTTGTGATCTGGGCCCCTCCAGCTGTCATAAACTCCAGGTTCCCCAGCTGCAGAATTCCGGACAGCAATTTCCACATTTCTCTGATCTCCTCATCACTAAAATCCATCACTTGCAGGGCAGCCTATGAACCCAAAACAGAATCAGAGACAATTTAGGTCATGTCCCCAATCTGGCTGGTCCGCTTCCAGTTATGCCTCTGATGCACTTAAAGCCCCTCCCATTTCCTGACAAGCGCTAACCCTTTGGTGGAGTTTGTGATAAGGGACTGTACCTTGTCTAGGTAGTAATACAGCAGCAGGTCAGTCATACCTTTAAGAATAAAAGCTTTTTTTTTTTTTAAACTCCCTAAAAAGACTCTAAAAAGTCCCACAAATCACATTCCTCTCTTCTTGCATTGAATCTGGAACCTGCTGCAGCAACCAGCTACTTCCTTATCCAGCCTGAAGCTCCAGGTGTATAATTTTTGGGGCTGTTTAGAATAATTTTAGGAAACAGTAACACCAAAAAATTAAAGTGTTTTAAAGTATTGAAAATATCATGTAGTGTTGCCCTGCACTGGTAAATCAGATCTGTTTGCTTCAGAAACACTACTATAGTTTATATAAACAAGCTGCTGTGTAACAATGGCGGATTTAGAAAAAAGGCTATATGGTACAGCAGCAAAACTAGATATTACTGGGCCCCATAGCCAGGACTGGAACAAGGGGTAGGCAGAGTAGGCACGTGCCTAGGGTGCAAAGCTGGGGGGGCCCAGAAACGTACCGCTCTGTCGCCTACTCCATGTCCAGTCCCCTCTTTCCCCAACTGCCGCTGGCATTTTCTTCACCTATTGTGCTCCGGCGCATGCGCACAGTCCATTTTTGTGCATGCGCACAGGAGCTAGTTCCGTTTGCGCGCACGAGGTGCTCCATTGTGCGCATGCGCGCACGAGGGCCAATAGGGGTGTGTGCGCGCGCGAGCATCAATTCGCCTGCGTGCTCTCAGTCGGTGCCGGGGACAGACAGGCTGCCTAGGGCGCCTGGCTGGCCTGGCCCGGCTCTGCCCATAGCAAATTATTTTTTATGCCCCCAAAATACAGTTGACAAAATTTATTGAAACTGTATATGAATTAGGGCCACATGGGGCTTCCTCTGCTTCCTCAAGTTACGCCTCTGTGGCACAGGATAAATAGTGGATTACAGATAACATTTTGTTCTACAGAGTTTATCTGCGATCTGCTGTGTAACTTGAGCCTTTCTCCTTTGAATGGCTGCCCCTATTGCTACACAGCAACTTATTTATATAAACAGTAGTAGTATTGCCAGTGCAGGGCAACACTGCATTATATTTGTATTACTTTAAGGGCTTTAGCACACGGGCAGATTTGGGGAGATTTAGTCTCGCGGTGTTTTGCTTTCCGAAGTCGCCTGAAGTTTCCTCGAGAGGCAACTTCGGCGACTTCGGAAATTCGAAGTGCCGCCAGTGCATTCCCGCAGGCGATTTTTCATTTTAGCAGTCGGAAGGCAGGGGGAAGGCAGTTCGGGGAGATTGTCACCAGGCGACTAAATCACCCGAATCTACCCCTGTGCTAAAGCCCTGAAACCCTTTAATTTTTTGATGTTACTGTTCCTTTAAGCAGTCTAGGACAATCTGTTTCAGAGTAAAGGTGGCGATAGAGGTAACAAATACAATCTTTCCAAGAAAGATTGTTAGTTTTAATAAATGCATGTAGAGCTGACTCACCAGATATACAAGTAGAAACAATAAAATTCGACCTGTATCTGACGATTTAGCACTTTCCAGTGGCTGAAAAGTGGAAAGGCACCTAATCAAAATTTTCCGCCTGGCCAATATAAAAGTCTTCTGCCGATATCGCCTCATCTCCCACCATACACGCACTTAATATTGTACAAAAATGTATTTCATACAATAATATTGGTGCGTGTATGGCCACCTTAAGGGCTGATATTTATTTTTGATTTTTATTTATTATTATGGCTGGGGCTTTTGCAGCCGTGCTATTTTTCAGGGATTTTAAGAGTTTTTAGTTGTCACTGCATGCTCCTCCTAGTGGCGAAAAGTATAAATGAATAGTAATACAGCTATTTACAAGATAAGTTCATTTATACAAGTCATTAGGAACTTTATGATCCAGTAGTTAAACCTTCCATTCTTATGCATCTGTATGAAACCCAATTGTATAGGCATTTGGGGCTCACCAGAACTTTCTCATGCATGTCCTCATCATTGAGTCCTTCTGCCGTCACGCAGCCAGAGGTGCTAAGATACTGGTAGGTTTGCGGGTCAGAGAGGGAGAGCGTTTCTGTAAGATACAGACAGCAATTAATATGCGAGACATCTGCAGTGCACAGCCCTTATTTACATGATGCAATTGTGCGGATAAATCCTGAATGCTAATGTTCAGCTCCAGCCATGAGATTTCCAGTACAGCCCCTGTCTGTACTGCCCTGCGAATTGGGCTTTCCCATATAGAAGAAATGCTCTCACCTTTTTCCTCCTTATTGGCTCCTGCAAGCAAAGCATAGAATATATGGTAGTTCCTCTCCCCTGGGCTCTGGCGTGTGACCCGCGTCTGAAGGAGAGAAGGGACAGTTGCACTAAAGCTATGCTTCATGCTCTATTTGTATGTAAGAGGAGAGGAATGGTTGGCAGACTTACCTTCTCTAATAAATCTGGATACGGATCAGTTAGGAATCTAACACTGTACAAAAGTAGTTTTTTATTGTTTCAAGACATGTTAGCGCACACATTGACAACTAGCATAAGTAGCCCTACGGCTGGAAGTTTCCAACTCAAAATATGCACTAGAAATTATGAACATACAGTACTATACATTATTTACTGCTACTGGGCTACTCTCATTGGGTGCCTAGAATTGTCGCCGGCATCGGAATTGTCGCCATCGTCACAACTGTCGCTGAAATTTTGCGAATCAATTTTATCCGGTGGCGAAACACAGAAATTCCCCGCAAATCCGCGCCTGGCGAATAAATTCTAACTGCACTAGAAAGAACCTTTTGTTTAACCACCACTGTTCTAAGGTATAAGCCTGTTTGAACTTAACTTTCATTACGCTGTATTGTGGTGCAAGACAAAGAAAACAGATGCAGCTATTGGTGCATTACAAATATTAGCAAATACTATGCACATTGCTGGTATCTTAGGTTAGAGAGCCTCTAACTTCCACACTCATGGTTGCTGCCTGTCTGTCACTGGGAGCACTAGGCATCTTCCTTTTTTCTCACAAAAAGAAGTGGGTAAACAATTATCACTGACCCCTCGTTCAACTGACACCCATTTTTCTCTCTCTCTCTCTCTGCATTAGCAATGCGTGCCCCCCTCTCTTGAGCCACTCCGGCACTTGGAAAGCTAATGCCAGGTCTGAAAGGTCGCCTTCAGCAGCTAAAACGCCAGTGGACAGTGATTCCCAAGTTTTTTTTTACCTGTGAGCCACATTCATATGTAAAAAAAAAGATTGGATAGTAACACAACTATGCAAAAAGTTCACAGGGATGGCAATTATGGGCTGTGATTGGCTATTGGGTAGCCCCTATGTGGGCTGGCAGCCTACAGGAGACTATGTTTTGAAGTACACCTGGTTCTTATACAAACAAAACTTGACCCTGCACCTGCTTTACAGCCACTGGGAGCAACATCCAAGGGGTTGGTAAACAACATGCCCCTCCTCTGAATTGAAGGGAAAATAATATGTCTGTCTGTACATTCACAAACAAAGGATTATCTGGCCCCTTCCCCCACTACCTCATCTTATAAGCTCCTCCCTTCTCATACCTGCCTTGAGCCATGGGGAAGGAGTTGAAAACAACCAACTAGAGAGACCCCACCCCCTCCCTCTGGCAGTCAGCGACTCCTAGCCCCAAGAACAATAGGTCTTCATGGGCCTCCATTTAAAGAATTGCAGCCTTCTTAATCTCTAAATGACCAATAAAACATTACTAGCACAGCTGGTTCTTCTGAGGTTTATGTATGTGCTTATATGTGCTTGTTCATGTCAGGGGGGCAGCCATGATTGCACTGTGATGCAACACTGAGATGCACAAAGGAATACCATTTTACCAAAGTATCTATCAGACATGGCCATTCTTATATGTTACTCAATGAGCCAAGCTGAGTGCTTTAAATCCATAACCAGTCCCTAAAAGGATACAGTCCACCACACGCCCCCCTTGAATATGTCCCTGCTCCGAGAAGTGAAGTTGGATGAATTTCCCAAAGCGGCTGGAGTTGTTGTTGTACACTGTTTTGGCATTCCCGAAAGCTTCAAGGATAGGACTGCAAGGAGAGATATATATATTTTGGGAGATGCTGTGGGGCCACAGTGGAATCCATAACAACACAAGCTAAATGCCCTTGCAATATTTTCTGTAATCATTCAGACATTGCTAATGGGCAGCCACCAAGCTAGGCCAACGTTTATCATATTTCAAATCCTACCTGCTCTCCATGATGGCTTCCTCCACGTGCGTCTGCATTCCTCCTCCCCCGGCCGAGTTCTGACTCATTGATGAGAGAAATTTCAGCAGCAATTTGGTGCTCTCTGTCTTCCCTGCTCCACTCTCCCCGCTGTAATGAGATGGGGTGTCAGAGTAACGGATGATTATTCAGGAAAGGTAGGGCGTTTTGAACATTTGGCTGACTCCATGAGTCTGTCTATACCTGGTGCCAAGTCTGGCATAATCACCATCAGCAGAGCTGTTCAAATAGGACCGACTGCCTTATGAGCTTAGTGACATAATTCAGACAGGTCACCCCCACTTACCTTATAAGCACACACTGGCTGTCATGCCTCTTCCACAAGCAGCAGTAACACTCATTTGCAATAGCAAATATATGGGGGGGCAATTCTCCAAAGTGGTGGCGGCTGTACAAATCCACGCATTCCTCATCATACAAACCAGCTATGGGCTTGTACGGGTTAACAGAGGCCAGGATCGAGCCAATGTTTGTCTAGAGAAAGCAAAAGTTTACCTAATGAGAAACAGAGGTCAGTTCCACTGTCAAGTCTGGCTGGTTTCTGCTACATTGTTTCAAGAGTCATAACGGACACTGAATAAAATGTAAACAGACATATGCTGCTTCTGATAGCAATAACATCTACATATAACATTAAAACCAGTAGACATGAGGAATTCATGTATATTAGGAAGATGCTTTATGTATCTTTTTTTGGGCGGAGGTTCCTTTTACATTTAAGTACCAATTAGTGACAGCAGGTTTTAATTGCCCGGTATTTAAACTGGGTACAGTCTTCTATGGCACATGCCATTTTGCATTGTTCTATAATTAGGCTGTTATTACCAGAAGGAAGTGGTTCTTTTCTCTGAACAAAACCTAAAAAGCAGAACAAATGATTCCTGGAAGCAGCACTAACCCAAAAGAGAAGATATAATCTACTTTACATTTATTCCACCGTATATTTATTAGAATTTAAGCAAAGGAGTGAGCTGCCATATTATCAGTTTGCCCCCCCCCCACTAAAAAAAAATAGCCAGCGTCTCTTTCCTACTCCATTTCTATCTCTTCAAAATAGAACTCCCTCTGCACTGACTCCACAAGTGGAAGACAACGCACATGGTGAAAGCAAGAGAGAAAATTACAGAAAAGCAAACAGCCGAAAGACAGTGCACAAATGCACCCCCTCCCCAAAATTCCTATATACTCACAGTACTCTACTCGTGGATACTCACATAGATCTTGTCCTGTTGGTAGCGCAATCTCAGGTTCAGCATTATGGAGGCTTCATGTAGATCTGACAGAAGAGACATGTCCTCCACCCCTTCCCTGCTGCTCTGATGCATTGGGAGAACTTTCTCACGGGACAGGGAACATCGGGGGTAAATGAAGACCTGGCAAAGCGAAAAGGCAACAGCAATTATAGGGACATTTATTTAAAATGCTGAAAAATGTAAGCAAAAAGAAATGTCATAAAATTATTAAGTCTGCTTTACATTTTCTAACAAAGACAAGACATTTGCTTTATGGCTATCTGTATAACAGAATATTCTGTCACAGTGACACAGATCTTATCTAAAACCAATTGTAAGCAGCAGTCCTGTCCTGCTTTATGGTTGAGATTCTAGCTATCTTTATAACAGTGTGTAGGGACCATGAGGGTTAATTTCCCTTCCGGTCTTTTAATCTAATTCGAATCAAGCTTTCCTCCGAAAAAACCTCGAAATGTCAGGAAGGCTAATAACATCTTCAAATGGTCCAACGGACCTCTGCCATAGACTTGTATTAGAAATCGGCAGGTTTTAAGTGGCGGTCGGAGCCTCATGGCAGAGTGTGGGGTTTCCTAGAGTTTCCAAGGGCAGAGCTCTTGGATTGGTGCAGCATGGTTGATCCCAAAGGAAGCCACAAGGTGTCGCTGTGCACCAATATAAAAGGAGAATGCCATGTGCTCACACATCCATCTTGATTCGGATCTTGTCTTGGATGCAGGATGGAGTGATCGTTGGCTGGGGTACTGCAGTGGCAGACCTCAGGATATGGAGACACACTATATGGCTGCTATGTCCTGTGTGGGCTCAGGGATAACTAGACCCTGTTGTTCCGGAAGATTGACACTGTAGTTTAAAAGCTCGTACTATAGAGAGTACTGGGAGCTACGATCAAGCAAGTGATGTGCTCGACTGGGAGAGTCTGGAGCCTATAAAGATTTTATCGCTCAGCTCTGTGTGTGACTCCTTTGGGGTAAGTGTTACCTGAGGGAAGGGGTAGGAAAGGATGAGGATCCAGCGATCTCCTGTTTGGGGAAACAGGCTGTTTGTGTCCCTGCCACGTGGGAGCAAATACTTTCCATCAGGAAGGTATTTGGGCAGGTAGCGCTACCTAGGACTGGTACTCTTTTGGGGAAAAGGGATTGAGACTCTTGGGCTGCCAAAATGGAGTAGTGTGGGACTTTTCCTGGCAGGGAATTACCAGGACTGGACTGCTACAGGTTCCTAGGGTAGTGGGCATTTTTATTAATGAAAATGTAAAGTTTTACTTCTGCATAAAAGTTATATTTGTATATAAAGTTTGTGATTGATTTGTTGACCTAATGGGGCCACCGCAGGTGTATTCTCGGATCCCATTAGGTGGAGGCACTGCCAGAGAAGCATTCCCAGTACCCGATCACCTTGCAAAGGGAACTCAGGACTCAAATTCGTAAGCAAGTACGACCTTGGAACCAGGGGGGTTAGCCAAGTGGGCGTTACAAGTGCATTCTGCCACATAGGCATCCCATTACAGACAGCAATCCTATGTTTATAACAGAGCTAGTTTAGAAATACCTAAACTAATTGGGAACATTGATCCACATTCTATTGTACCTTGTCGGGTTGTCCCTTGCATGTCCCCTTGTATAAGACTTCATACAAAGATAGACATTTATTTTTGTTGGTCATTTGATCTATGAGCTGAATGTGTATATATATATATATATATATATCAGAGAAAACCTCAACATCATTATACTATATATTATAAAAAGGAACTAAAATGTTCTGAAAGCTTGCTATAATTATCTTAGTTAGCCAACATAGGTATCCCCTTTATACCACTTAATTGTTTTGCCCTGTAGCTGGCTAACATGGTACAACAACTTTACAAGGAGTGGCTTAATGTAACAGAATTTAAAATGAATTACTCTATGCAGCAGAATTCCAAGACCCATGCCCTGTCACTGTATGAGGCAGCGCAGACACAGACTTTACAGTAAGGTCAATCACCCTTTCCTTTTCCTCCCATTTCTAAGAGACGTCCATTAGAATTAGTATTTGAAGGCTTTTGTGGAATATAAACAAGAAATCTGCCCTGTGAAACAGCTTGCTACTGTCTGTGACGCTCCTCCTTTTCCCAGCAATGGAAGATCATATTCCTTGCAATGCTACTGAACACAACTGCACTGGGCATTGTCACATAACTTTGACAGCACAGTAGGAGGCTTTGATTATTTTGTGCCCAGAACATTCTCTCTGCATATATGTATTTATACATGAGAGGTGTCATATGGTTTCCCTTAGACAGTACAATATAAAGGTATAGATTATTAGGCACCCAGAACATTTCATCTCTGTATATTTGTAATTTATACATATGGGCAGGCAGTGTTATATTGTTTCTATTAGAATACTACACAGTAGTTGCATTTACCTTGAAGAATGGAAACTGCCATAATAATATGAAGTCGTATATCCTGATCCAATTTTAGCAATGTTTCCCCTATAAATGTCAAGCTGTTTATCTACTTAATGAAGTGAAGAGGTATCGCTGCCCCAGTGACTTCCTCAAGGAAACTCATTACACCACTGTATTTGCTCCAGAAGCGTCAGATCTGTCTCTCTGTCCGTTCTGCTCTCACGTTGCACATTGTGTCTTACAAAGCCTTTGAGGCAGTGGCAGCCACTCAGATATGATGGATTTCTATACAACTCTTATACCTAGTCACCAGCTCTACTACAGCCTGGAACCTGAGCTATACACAGTCTGCAAATTCCCATGAGCCTTTTTGAACTGAATGCCTTTATTTTCTAAATTCAGTTGATCAAATCGTATGCAAGTGTGTTATGTATAAATACAAATATACAGAGAAGGAATGTTCTGGGCACACAATGAGTTGTATCATCTTAATGTACTGGGGAAGATAAACACAAAAAACTAACTGTATCACAGGTCACTTAGATCTCATCAGAATCATTTTCTGCACTGCCATTGGACTATTTAAAGGAGAAATAAACTCAAAATTGAATATGGCTAAAAATACCATATTGTTAAAAAAAATGTAAAAACTCTGTCTGGAAGTGAAATTATTATAGGGGATCTCTAAAGGAGCAAAAAGAATGCTTCAGACAGACTTTTTGTATTTTCACAATGATACACCCATCATGTTTGACGTTTAGCATTATTTACTTAACATATTACATCTGCTGTCCTGTCTTGCAGGAGTTGCATATTTTTGCACTTTTTGTCTGTTGTCTGGTACATCTATGTTGTGTATAGCACCATGGTCCTAGAGGAACGTTGTTCACACATTTCACTGTGTACTGTACAAACGTATATGGATGAAATGACAATAAACTCACTCTTGACTTGAAACAGACTCAGACTGATATTCAAAATAGGCCCTGGCACTTCAAGTACAGGTATGGGGCCTGTTATCCAGAGTGCTTGGAACCTGGAGTTTTCTGGGTAAGAAGTCTTTCCGTAAAATGGAATCACCACAACTTAAGTATACTAAAAATAATTTAAACATTAATTAAACTGAATAGGATTGTTTTGTCTCCAATAACAATAAATGATATCTTTATTGAGATCCAGTACAAGCTACTGCTTTATTATAACACAGAAAAGGGAAATCATTTTTTAAAATGTGAATTATTTTATAAAAATTGAGTCAAATTGGCGATGCCCATCAGTAATTTGGAGCTTTGTGGGTAACAGATTTTCAGATCCTATACTTGTATCATTAATGAAATGTGAACCTATACTTGTATCATTAATGAAATGTGAAATTGTTCCATGAACGTCTTGTCTGTACATCTAAGCAAAGACACATAATAAAAGAAACTTTTTCATGAAGATTAAATTATTATTATTATTTTACGAGCTGAAGTCTGTTCAACAGCTGGGTGCCCCTTCTTTTTTATAAGCAAGAGATTCCAGACACCCACCCACTACCTTAAACAGTTAGCAGGGTCAGACTGGGGGCCAACCAGGGCTGCTGCTTTGGGGCCCCCAACCCCTCCTGGGCTTTCCGCCCCAGCGACAAAGGCACCTCAGGTCCCCCCCCCCTGTGCAGCAACTGACCCCCCTCCCCGGGCCTACCCTTTTTCCTGCTCGCAGCAGCAACCAGGGGCTGGAAGTTAGTTCAGGGAGCAGCGCTAATAGCAGGTCCAGGCCAGGGACACACCAAGTTTTTTTTCCCGGTGTCCCACTGGCCCAATCCGACCCTGCTTATTCAAGACAGAGAAAGGCCAAAAACAGGACTGAAATGTTGACAAATACATTTTTCTATATTTTCATTGCATTAGAAAGTCCTGGAGAGTGTCTATTGTTGGAAACTCTATTTATGATACACGAGACAGCACCCAGGCATGTGCTGACTATATACTGGAGTGCACTGCATATGGGACTGTATATGTGCACTGTGTAACTGCTTTATTGTCTTATAAGCACCAAGAGGGCAATATCTGCATTTCTGCATAATGATCTTCTCTCAGACTTAGCCAAGTTGATAAATCGTTCCTATTGACTGGCACCTTGTGCAGACTCAATAATAAATCACCTCTTATTGAACAAATGGGGGTCACTGATCAACCCCATGATTAAAAAAAAAAGTAGAGTGGGCATCATTATCTCTGTCTCTATATATATATATATATATATATATATATATATATATATATATATATATATATTTATTAGGTACCTATCTAGTGCCACCAACCACTATTTCTGTAGGGGAAATGAGAGTAGTGGAAGCAGTAACATTTCCAACACTTTTCCTGTCTCTTTCCCTATAGATTATTTAACTATCTAGTGTTCCTTATTTATATTTAAAGGTACCAAAGTAGAGAAGACAATAACCCTTCCCTATTTTCCCCATGGTCTCTGCGTGTATATATTCGTGCTGACACAGACAAGTATGATCCTTCCATGCTCTTCATGTAGAAAGAAACTGCCTGTACTGACAGCATAACCACTACAGCCACATTGTATGTCCCACCATATCTGTATCACTACATTCTTTTATCTGGTAACTAATAGATCCTCTCAATTATCCCTGGGCTTTGGGCAAGACTTGCACAACAGGAAGTGGGGTTGTCAATTGTACGTTAGCCCCCAGAATTTGCTGGGACAGACTCTCTGTGGGGGTCTTAGTGAGTAACTATCCTTTAGCACGAAATGGGTCAGAATGTGGAATGCAAAGAATCCCTTAACTAAACATATTCCCCATATGTAAGCAGCTGCTGGGCTTCCAGGCGAGGTTTGTGCAATGTTATCCACAGAACAACAGGGTCCATCTTCAGGAAAGTCAGGGTGTATTCACTAGTCCTCCAGTTGTTGTTCAACTACAACTGTCACTATTGAAGTTCCCAACATCCTCAGCTGGCATTCCACACCTAGGTTTACATTATTTACAAGATACTAAGGGTAGAAGTCAGAGAGATATCATATACATTAATGCTTCTCCCCACTGCATTAGGAAATAACCTTGTAATAACCATCAGATCGGGGGGGGGGGTGAATAATAAGGCAATTTGATGTCATTATCTACTTTCCATCACATTGGCACGCTGTTAGGTAGGGCTGTGGGAATACATGGGTATTTATAAGTAACATGAAGTTATTTATAATGACTCCTGCTGCACCTTAAAAGGATTCAATGTAAGCAAAGGAAACTACCGTATATAGCACAGATCTGCAGTATGAAAAGATAATGGTTTCTGACTTTCCCCAGACGCTGCTGCTGCAACATTGTGAAGCCAATTTCTGGATCATTTAGTTCACTGAATTAATTTGTGCTCTAAATCGCCAGCGTAAAAACACACGCGGCGATCTTTTCTCTACTGTCGCTCGAAATTGCCTCGCTAGGCGATTTCGAGCGACAATAGAAAAAAGATCGCCGCGTGTGTTTTTACGCTGGCGATTTTTCGCGATTCCCCATAGACGCCAGCGCAAAAGTTTCCCCAGCGATTGCGGCTTAAAAGTCGCGGCGAAAAGTCGCCGCGAGTCAAATCGCGGCGCTATCGCCTAGTGTGGCCTTAGCCTTAATGTTACTGCATGTGATGTGAGAAGCGATGTCATGTGATGGCAGAATCAGAACCGCAGCCCAGGGGTCCTACACTGCTCAGGGGTTCCACTGGGCCTTTAATACATTGTCCTCAGCATTTAATCAATATTGATCCATATCTGGCAACTTACATTTTAAGCTATTGCTTTAATAATGCATAATTCATAGCTGGATGCAGTTACCTGCCCGTAGTCGCTGTTAAACAAGACATCTCCGTCGCTGCTGGAGGTCACTGTTGCGGGGAGCAGAGTTTCTTTCTCCACCAGCCACACGCGACTTCCCTAGAACAGAAAAAGGGAAAAAAGTCAATCTATGGGGCAAAATCATCAACTCAAGAGAAAAGCTACCAAGTTACTGCATCTGCCCCACTAACTTCAGGTACAGTCAGGTCATTCCAGCAGAGACATTGGCTTCTAGGGAACTGAATCAAGGTGAGTTTTTCCCATGATAAAGCCACTCACCTTGATCTTCCCTGCCAGCGGGGGACAAATAAATGTGACTCCTGAAAAATCAGGGAGTGCTGACAATTGACCTATACTACTGCCCACAGCCACAGTCCCTTCCCAGAGACTATTATCACACTGCTACTATAGTCGCCATCTCTCCCTACTATACCTGCAAACCTACAGCCACAGTCCCTTCCCAGAGGCTATTATCCCCACTGCTACTATAGGCACCATCTCTCCCTACTATACCTGCTATCCCACAGCCACAGTCCATTCCCAGAGACTATTATCCCACTGATACTAAAGGCACCATCTCTCCCTTCTATACCTGCTATCCCACAGCCACAGTCCCTTTCCAGAGACGATTATACCCCTGCTATTATGTATATTTGAATGTTGTATACAGAGACACTATATAAATTAGGGATGCACCGAATCCACTTTTTTGGATTCGGCCGAACCCCCGAATCCTTCGTGAAAGATTCGGCCGAATACCGAACCGAATCCGAACCCTAATTTGCATATGCAAATTAGGGGTGGTAAGGGGAAAACATTTTTTACTTCCTTGTTTTCTGACAAAAAGTCATGCAATTTCCCTCCCGTCCCTAATTTGCATATGCAAATTAGGATTCGGATTCGGTTTGGCTGGGCAGAAGGATTCGGCCGAATCCGAATCCTGCTGAAAAAAAGCCCGAATCCTGGCTGAATCCCGAACCGAATCCTGGATTCGGTGCATCCCTAATATAAATACATGATATGTAAATATCCAAAAATGCAATGTAACAGTTGAATTTTAGATAAAGAAATATTAGCAATTGTAACATTCCCTACTGCAGCATCCATTCTAGCCTCCCTTCCCAACCCATTTCAATCTTTTTTAATTGAGCAGGGGGAGGGGAGGAAATTGAGTTACACCACTGCATTTACGGTGTCTATATTGCACATCCTACCATTCTGAAAACACATTCCTGCATACCATTCCATTTCTCCTTGCTCATTACATCAGACACAGATGGTACAAGGTGAGCTTCTGTCCCTATAAATAGGGTGGCAGACATGAGGGGGGGAGAGTTAATCAAGCAGAAGCAGTGCCTTGAGCAAGGGACCAGGACAGCAGGAGGTAGCAGGGACATGACATGCTGTGAGAGCTGAAAGCAGGTAACCAGACTGAGCAAAAGCCAAACAGCAGGAGATACACAGAGGATCAAATTAGCAACATGCGATTCCATTATCCATTGTCTGCGCATTTTTAACTTTCAGCACTAAATAGCCCAAAGTAAATAATAAGTCTTCTTGTATTACTGAGAAATACAGGGAAGGCTTCATCCCTCCTTGTCTAAGGGCAGAGACACTTGCTTAGATTCGGGGAGATTAGTCACCCAGCGACAAATCTCCACTTCTTCGGGGTGACTAATCTCCCCGAACTGCCTCCCGCCAGCTAGAATGTAAATCACCACCGGGATTTGTTTTCCAAAGTTGTCCGACATCTGAATCTGAGCGGGTGTCACTGCCTAAAACAGATTCTATTAGGTCTTTAATAATCAAATCATAGCTTGTACAGAAGATGCCATAGAACTATGGCAGCATAGGTAATTCCCTGTACTAAGAATAATTCAGAAGGAACAGACCCTCTGTTTTCTCATAGACTGTACAGAGAGATCCCATAAAAATATGCCAGCCATAAAGAATTGAATCAATTTCACTTACCCATGATAAACATTCTGACCAGAGTATGTCTGTTAATGGCATAACTGTGGGGATCTCCTTGCTGTTTTATCTGCATGTTAAAGCAATGATAGTGCAGAGGTCCTGGTGACGGTGCCAATATTCTGTTCAGTGGAGTGGAGATAAAATTCTAATTTCATTGGCTAGCAAGGTTGTCAGTCAACTGTCAGTCAGTGCCAAGAAATGGCCAATGAGCTATAACAAATGACAGCACCAACAAAACTGCACTGCCAGACACAGTTGATATATCAGAATGATCAGCACAAACCAGGCATGAAATAGAAGAAAATGATTTCCTTCCTCACCAAAGTCAATTTCAGTGTAAAGCTGCAATGAGTGACAGCTATGCTGTCCTGTCACTATCCCCTGTGCAATTCAGCATTCTATAGGACATCACAGGAACTGAATGCATACCTCCCAACTGTCCCTTTTTCGGAGGGACAGTCCCTCTTTTGACAGCTCAACCCGCAGTCCCTCATTTGTACTGGAAAGTCCCTCTTTTCTCTGCACTGAACAGCCAGAAAAAGAAACAAAGTTTCTCACTTAATTGGCTTTTAGCAGAGAGCCCAGAACAGCCAACAGGTGCAAATAAGATACTTTGTAACAATTTTGAGACACAAAAACACAGTTTAGATAAGGAGAAATATTTTCAAACTTTCATAACCTGCCAAATTTTGTAAAACAAACATGGTAATTAGGGGGTGTGGCCACAGAAAGGGGTGTGGTCCAAAAAATTGCTGTGCTGCGTACGAAAAAAAAATTTTGTCCCTCTTTTTACTTGCAAAATGTTGGGAGGTATGCTGAATGTAAACGGTTTAGGCACATACATCTCACTACACCTCACTTCACAAATAAACTGCAATTTTATACAGCCTATTAAAGATGAGACTAACCTTGGTATCCTAGTTGCTCTTCAACTCCCAGCACACACTTTGAAAACATTTGGCTGGGAGTTGTAGCTCAACTATAACTGGAGAGTCACTACTGTGATAAAGGGGGTTCATAGGATACATTAAGGTAGATTGAGGGGTGTTGCCAATATTGTCCAAAATGTTTTTTTAATGGACGTGTAAAACCAAAATAATTTTTGTAACACATTAGCAAACTATACAAGGACATAACCCCAAGGGCCATAGCCATCAAGTTACCCCACTGCCATTACTTCAGGTATCAGCATATCGATACACCTGGGGAAATATTAACTGGAAAAATTAAATAACTCACTTGTACATATATACACATTTTTAACATTTTTTCCCCAGAGAGGGAGAGAGACTGATTGCAGTTGTAGAACAGGGGGTGACATTGTATCCAGGATGGTTTTATGTGCAATTCTCATGCATAGGTATCCTGCACACACTGAGGGTGACAGTTCACAATTGCGGTACAGCTTTAAGCGGATTAAGGTTTATCCATGCCCAAAGCCTTTAAAAGTGGGTACATGTAACAGCTACCTCCCCGGAACTTGACATAACAATGCACTCAACTCAAGAAGAATATTGTATAAGTCATCAATATAACCCATAATCATATTGCCCTCTGTGGAGGAACTGTGGGATAGCAGTTATAGTAGGGAGAGATGGTGTCTATAGTAGCAGTAAAATAATAGTCTCTGGGAAGGGACAGTGGTTGTGGGATAGCAGGTATAGTAGGGAGAGATGGTGCCTATAGTAGCAGTGGGATAATAGTCTCTGGGAAGGGACTGTGGCTGTGGGATAGCAGGTATAGTAGGGAGAGATGGTGTCTATAGTAGCAGTAAAATAATAGTCTCTGGGAAGGGACTGTGACTGTGGGATAGCAGGTATAGTAGGGAGAGATGGTGCCTATAGTAGCAGTGGGATAATAGTCTGGGAAGGGACTGGGGATGTGGCAAAGCAGGTATAGTAGAGGGGAGACGGTGCCTATAGTAGAAGTGGAGATAACAGTCTCTAGGAAGGGACTGTGTTGTGGCTGTACATTACATTTTGTCATGACTTATTCCCTGACTCCCTGCTGGTACAGGTATGGGGTCTGCTATCCAGAAACCAGTTATCCAGGAAGCTCCAAATTACAAAAAGGCCATCTCCTATAGGCTGTTTTAATCAAATAATTCACATTTTTAAAAATAATTTCCTTTTTTTGTAATAATAAAATTGTACCTTGTACTTGATCCCAACTAAGCTTTAGTTACTCTGTATTAGAGAAGCAAAACAATCCTTTTGGTTTTTTTTAATGTTTTAAATATTTTTTAGTAGACTTCAGGTATAGAGATCGTAATTATGGAAAGACACATTTTCCAGAAAACCCTATGTCCCAAGCATTCTGGATAACAGGTTCTATACCTGTACCTACAACACAAAACAGAGTTGTTGCATATTAAAGTTCCATTATTAAATCCATGATGATAACAATGAACCGTCTTTATTCAGAGAGCAGTGAACTGTTGGTTTCTCTGCCCATAACATTTTTTTCCATGACTGAATACAGAGATCAGAGAAGATTATTCTAAAGGAGCTTGTTCTCAGCAAAGTACCTGTAACTAATTGTAGCTAAAAGGCTTGGACACAGGAGATGCAACTGTGATTTTCTTGAGGAGGAATGTGAGATCATAGGAGCCAATAGACACCAGTAGGATTTTAGTGATGCTTTTAATTGATTGCTGCAGTTTGGAAACCTCCAAATTCCAGGTGTTGTGGTGGGTTTGTAATAGAGGGGTATACCATGTATGACCTGCAAGGGCTGCTATACAAGCTAAAGGTCTTTATTAAAAGGAGGTATAACCCCTAAAATAAATTCCAAGTAAATTTACTTATGTGCTATCTGGCTGTCTAAGGGAAACAACATGGCAGCTCCAGCCTCCTGCACATATGTATCAACACAAAAACAATATACAGAGAAGGAATGTTGTAGGCACATCAAGCCGGCCATAGACATGCAGATATATCTTTATGTCCAACGAACGATCGTGCAGTGCAATCTTTTGACCTACAACTAACCATTCAGATTAAATATAAAGTAGTGAAAAGAACAAATCCGACAATATTTTGGCCATTAATTCACAGCCAGCAATCGTGCAAAAGTTGTCAAACAAATATTAGTTAGTGTCACCCACTGATATCGTCAGATAGGCAACACATGCAGAGAAATTATCTTTAGCCGACAGAAAACTTCAAACCTGTCCCATTAAATAAATGACCAATCGCTATGGTACAAAAAATGTAGGGACGATCCACACATGGTCAAACAATCATATGAAACAAGACTTTATCCTTGTGTCTATGACCAGCTTAACTCAAACAATCATGCAGTCTTATTCACACAAGGAAAAAAATACTATTAGTATAATAACATATATTTCACCTAAGTCTAGAGCACTTGCCAGGCTTATTGATCATTTTAGAAATATCCCATAGGGCTAAACACACTACTACGTGACATAAGAGCCAAACGGCAAGACTGCAGCACATCAGATTCAGACTGGAGACTCTGTTGCAGTTTAGTGGCCTCGCTACACAAGGTGGAATAAAACATCCTGAAGATTTCCTCACCACTGCCTGCAATATTTGCACTCCCTTCACTAGTGGGGGAGTAGACTGCTAATACATCCCCCCCCCCAATGTCCTGACCCCTATTACAAACACTCTACATCCCCCTGCTGTCCCCCAGCTCTGCATTCCAGAAAAGCTTTAGGCTTCCCCAGAGGAGCCATTCGAAATTCCAGTTGCCAGCTGAGCACCTGGGATCCCATAAGCACCACTCAGGTTTTCGGTAAAAGAAATTTCATGTTTTTTGCCCACAGGGATGGAATAGGGCAGTATCCTGGGCAGAAACAACTAAGCAGAGCAATATCAGCGGTTAGTACCATGGTAATAGATTGGACAGGCACTGAGTGAGAAATGAGGAAGCAGTCAAAGTAGAGCATTACTAGGAGTAGTTAGTACAGGCAAGTGAGTAGGGAATGAGGAAGCATTCACAACAGAGAAATACTAGGAGTAACTTGTATAGGGGAGAGGGCAGTGAGTGGGGGGAAATAAGGAAACGGTCACAGCATCACATTCATTTATGTTGTACCGTGTTTGCCATTGAAAAAATGCAGAAAATGTAAAGTTTAGTGACACCTTTTATTGGCTAACTGAATAAGTAAAAATTCAAAGCTTTCAGAGCACACAGCACACACACACAGCCAATAAAAGGTATCACCAAACGTTACATTTTCAGCATCACATTACTAAGTGTAGTTGGTACAGGGAAGCTAGCAGGGATTGAGAAAGCAGTCACAGCAGAACATTACTAGTAGTTGGTACAGGGTGCTGATGTAAGATGCCATAGACAGTCACTATTTAAGTGGGCTGGTAGTGGATGTTTGGGCATCCGTGTACTGAAAATGCCAGGGCCAGGCGGGGAGGGGGGGGTTAAAATAAAGCAGCAGTTGGCACATTGCTTGGAACAGTTGATACAGTGCTGTGGTGCTAGAATGAGGAAACAGCCGACTGTAGGGGAGTAGGGAATGAGGAAGCAGTCACAGGAGCGCATTACTAGGAATAGTTAATACAGGGCAGTGGTGTAGAATAAGGAAGCAGTCACAGGAGAGCATTAATAGTAGTTGTTACTATTGGACAGTGGGGTAAGGAAGCAATCACAGCAGAGCAATATTAGGAGTAGCTGGTACAGGCCAGTGAGTAGGGAATGAGGAAGCAGTCACATGAAAGCATTACTAGGAGTAGTTAGTTGGTACAGGCCAATGATTAGGGATTCTAGGGAATAAGACAGGAATCACAGAAGAACATTATTAGGAGTAGTTGCTACAGGACAGTACCTGTGTAATTAGGAAACAGTTCTATCAGAGCATTTCTAGGATTGCTTGGTACAGAGCAGTGCCTGTTGGGCGCCCCAACCCCGTGCGCAACCGTGCGTAAACGAGGACGCGCGTGCGCAATCGTGCGCAACCAAGGACGCGCGTGCGCAACCGTGCGCAAACGAGGACGCGCGTGCGCAACCGTGCGCAAATGAGCGCGGAGGGGTCTGTGTCAACACGCTTTGACCAGAGCGTCACCCACTTAACATTTTTCAGTGGCGGACTAGGAGTAGGCTGCTTATGAGATACCTGCCTGGTGCCCCCAAGCTTTGCGCCCTAAGGCACTTGCCTCTTCTGTCTACCTCTAGTTCTGGCCCTGGTACAGAGCAGTGATTGGGTAATGAGAAATACGACAGCAGCACAATCCTGTCTGGTAACATGGTATCTCTGTCCAAATACCTGCAGGTACATTGTATCAGTGTAATGTTGTTGGGTATAAAGATGTTGCAGACTGTATCATATAGAATGGACGTCTTCTCACTGCCCAAACAGCAATGAATAAAATATGAGGCAAATAGCTGGAATCTGCTAATGGAATTGAGAGCCTGGGGGGAAGGGGAGAGATTTGAGAAAAATTGGGGAAATACATGTTCCCCTGGTGAACTACAGATGAATGTCCATGGGGGAGAGAGCAGCCATGTCAGCTTATTAACACTTTCCCCTCCATTTAGCAGCCTAGTGGGGAAATAAAAACTCCACTGGTTGATGAGACTGGGAAAGGAAGATTTATAAAGGGGGGGGGGGTGAAATGTTGTCTTTGTGCAAGGCAGAGCATCTGTATAACAGGGGTTCCTTAAAGAGACAGGAAAACAAAGACCACATTGTATCAACAGCACTGATTTACAGGAATTCTTCGATAAAGATCCAGAATGTGGTTACTTCAACTGACCTATAAATGCAAAATGTCTGTGCCCTTCCAAGTATGCCGTGGCCCAGTGGGCTGAGCATGATAAT
Organism: Xenopus laevis; assembly: GCF_017654675.1. Taxonomy (NCBI): domain Eukaryota; kingdom Metazoa; phylum Chordata; class Amphibia; order Anura; family Pipidae; genus Xenopus; species Xenopus laevis. The sequence continues at coordinate 52,585,313 of NC_054388.1, read as the reverse complement.
ACTTGATCTATCAATGCATCCATACTGCCACAGCTAGATATAAGCAGGGTAAGTTGCCAGATATGTCTCTGGGGCATCGTTAGTTACCGTACCTGCTAGCAAGCTCTGTGCAATATCATTTCCATTATGTGATCAATATCTCTGACAGCGTGGCCAGAATGTCCATAGCAGAATGTCCAGCTCTCTTTTCAATGTTCTTTTGTCAATGAAAAGCAAGGCTATGGGCAGCCTTGTGGCTAAGGGTGGTGGCAGATGGGGAGATTAGTCGCCCAGCGACAAATCTTCTCTACTTTGGGTAACTAATCTCCCCAAAATGCCGGCAGGATGGCATACAAATCGCTTCGGATTTCCGAAGTCACTTCTGGCGACTTCGAAAATCCGACTCTCAATAAATATGCACTGGTATGTTGCATATATCTATTGTATGACCTGACACAGATTCCAGTTGCAATTGATAAAAACTGTTAAAGCCCCCAATGTGTCTAACGTTTTAAACTCATTTGTGCATACCGGCCAACATTTTGGAAATAGAAAGAGGGAAAAAAAGATTTGCTGCATGGAGCATGGCAAATGTTTTGACCATATTAATTACCATATTAATTTTACAAAATGTTGCCATGTTATGAAAATTTTAACACATTTCTGTGGTTTTTATGTGTTATTACAGTTTTGCTAATGAAGGTAAAATGCCCTTTAAGCTGCAAGTCACAGTTTCCTCAAGAGACCTGCTTATCTTAAATTGTTACAAAAGTGTCCAAGTGCACCTGGCACAAATTCTGGGCTCTCTGCCAAAAGCCAATTAAGTTAGAAACGTTGTACCTTTTTCTGGCTGTTCCGTGCAGGATATCAAAGATAAAGTTGGGACATTTTAGTAACAATCTGTGGGATGAGCTGGCAAAATCAGGACTGTCCTGTGAAAAATGGGACAGTTGGGTGGTATGCAATGTGTTTGGGAAGAACTAGGCCCTTTCTGATCTGCTCTACTGGTTCTGACTCTTCAAACAAAAGCTAGAAAGGTATTGTGTGAATTTGAGCTCCCAGAGGCTGGGGGAGAGCTACTTTTGATCACATTGGGGCAAATTCACCAAGATTCATAGTTGTGCCAGGCGTAACTTCGTGGCACTTCGCCACACTTCGCCAGGCGTAGTTTCGCCAGCACTCCGCAAATTCACTAAAATCCGAAGTTGCGCTCAGGGGTAGCGTAAGGTTGCGAAGTTGCGCTAGCGTTGATTCGCTAAGCGAAGCGAAGTTACGCTAGCGATGGTTAATTTGCATACAGCGCCAAATTCTAATTTCAATGGAGGAATACGTACAATCACTACAAATGCCTGGGAAACCTTCAAAACATCAAATAAAATTTTTTTTTTGCCCTACACATGTGCCCACTGTATAGTTAAGTTGCCATGAGTTAGGAAATATAGGGGGGAAGAAGGGGAGCCCCAAAAATTTTTTCGATCTTTTTCAGCCTATCACCCATAATATAGAAAAAACGCCAGCGTTTTTTGGGACTTGGAAAAAATGTGAACTTTTTTTGAAGCAATCCCTATCTACTCTATTGCGCTTCGCCTGGTCTGAAGGAAGTCTAGCGTAAAAGGTAGCGTTCAGTACAATGCGCACGTTCGTGAATTTGCGTAGTTACGTCCGTTGTGCAAATTAGCCAGGCGTAAGGCTGCGAAGTAACACTAGTGAATTTACGCCAGCGTTCGTTAGTGAATTTGCGAAGTAATGAAAATGACCGAATTGATGCTAGCGTAGGGGCTTCGGCGCATAGTGAATTTGCCCCATTGTGTCAGAACCAGCAATGCAGCAATTATAAACAGGCAAACAATGCTGTCAAAAGCAATTACGTGGAGTGCTTTGTTTTTCGTGTTGCCCGAAGTTTCCTGCTGTCAAAAGCAATTACGTTTAGGGTAAAGGCACAGGTGAAGATTCGGGGAGATTTAGTCGCCCGGCGACAAATCGCCTCTTCTTCGGGCGACTAATCTCCCCGAAAAGCCTTCCCGCTGGCTAGAATCGAAATTGACGGCGGGATGGCACTTGGAGTGCTTTGCTTTCCGAAGTGGCCCAAAGTTTCCTCATGAGGTGTTTTCCGAAGAAGAGGCTATTTGTCGTCGGGCGACTAAATGTTCCCGAATCTTAGCGTGTGCCCTTACCCTTAAGAGTAACAATAAAACCAGTGATAATGTGTTACATCTGTATATTGGGAAGTTGATTAGAGAAATGTTTTCAGTGAAGGCTTTAACATAAATCCTCAGTGAGATGCTAAATGAATGAAAGCCCCCCCTCCCTTTCAAAATATTCCAAATATTTGGCTATATGAACTCCATGGGGGAAACCGGCTACTGATCTGGCAGAGAAATTATAACGTTGACTCACATGAAAACGAGTGTCAGCGGCCGACTCAGGAAACTGGCTGGGTATTTGTTTAGAATGACTGCATGATGGTATAATGGGCTCCAGCCCAAACCTGAGTAGGGATGCATCACCTCATAGAACACCGGAATATTGACCGGGCCAGAAATACCAAGTCACACACTGCAGGAGGGCCCAGCTGCAATAACACACAGAAATTAGAGGTAGCTGTTCTGAGTAGTGAGATAACAGATCTCTTGGACACCAATTTGCCATGGGGAAGCCCAACAGGAATGTTCAACAATTCAGAATTCTTGGCTGAGTTATGATTTTTTAGGGGGGGTGCAAGCAGAGCAGCAGTTATATGCAGTGCCCAACTGATTTGTAAATGTTAAGGGAAGCATTAGTGGATGGAGCTGTACATGTCTGTGATCAGTAATCATGGGGCCCCGTACTATATAATGGTTTCGTTGGTGGCACAGCTGAACAGAGAATAAATGGTGGGGTAGTGGGACAGCAGAGTGTGTCATGCAAAATAAGGGTGTGTGTGGTAGTGGACCCAGTGGAGGGGGCAGGCAAGCAGGGAGGGTGCTGGGCCTAGAAGTATTGTGGCCCAATGCTCTGTCTCACACTAGACTATCTCTGCCCATGGCCTGAGGTTGTAACAGTGGGACAGTGTGTAAGGAAGATAGTAAATGAGGAAGAGGCTAAATAACCCCACTGGAAAATAAGCTTCAGATGAATGAACGCTATTCTGCTGTAGCACCCTAAATACAAAGTAATCTACTGAAGATCATTGCTGATGGAGCGTCACATCCTCCAATAAAATACCAGTTGGTGAGACACATCAGGAGAGAAAACACAACTGAATTGTGATATTAGTAGTGAATACTCCTGATGTTGTACAATAAACTCCCCCCCTTTCCTATAAGCCTCCCCATTCCCTTTTTAGCTCTGTGTTCAGAGGATCTAACAATATTCTTTATATCAATATCGTTCATAACTTGATGCCATTATATCTACCTCCTGTTCGGGCTCTTTGTGCCATGGACTATTGCCTTTTCTATCACCATACCTCCCAACATTTTGGAAACAGAAAGAGGGATAAAAAGTTTTGGCGAGCGTAGCGTAGCGAAATTCTTCTTGACCACGCCCATTTTGTGGCCACACCCCCTAATTACCATGCCCATTTATAAAATTTGGCAGGTTATGAAAGTTTGAACACATTTCTATGGTTTTTATGTGTTATTACAGTTTTGCTAATGAAGGTGAATTGCCCTTTCAGCTGTGAATCAGTTCTTATCTTATCTAAAACTGCTACAAAAGTATCTTAGGTATGTATTCCGGGCTCTCTGCCAAGAGCCAATTAAGTTAGAAACTTTGTATCTTTTTCTGGCTGTTCAGTGCAGCAGATCAAAGAGAAACTGGGGACATTTCAGTACAAATCAGGGACTGCAGGTTGAGCTGTCAAAAGAGGGACTGTCCCTCTCAAAACGGGACAGTTCGGAGGTATGCTATCACTATTATAAACTGAGGCTTTTTATTAGCCCAAGACCAACAAAAAAGTTTTATGTGTTTAACCATTATATAGAGAATGAAGCCTGTTGCAAGACGCAGAATGAGGTTTAATGAATTCCCTGTACCTAATGATATCTGATAGCTACAGCCAAAAACAAAAGTGGTGCCTTCCAGGGGAGAAGCTCTCAATTCATTCCCAGCCATTAGTGAATATGGTCAGGAACAAGGAGAACAAACAGGAATAAGTGTGGGAGCGGAAATTTATTCCACAGTCAGTAGGGATCAAAGGCTGCACAGTCAGAGGCAGATAATAGGATCAGTCCCAGATTCTGGAACATAGAGCAGGTTGCACTCATTGCAGGGGACATCTGCACTCAGCATTTGGGTTTCTTATCCCATTGGGTAAAGTTCCCTTATCTTTATTTGCACTCATGGCCCTGTCTGTCTCTCATTCTCTTGCTATTATTGTCAATGGTCTGTAAAGCACCAATGGGGGAATATAATAACAGTGCAAAGATTAAATCTGAGAAACTGGTTAAGGAAACAAGCATTTCCCAATGAGTTCCCTGTATAACTCAGCCTGCAACCTTGTGCCCTGATATAGTCACAGAACCCCTCAGTAAATTCTAATATCCTTATAATTTACAGCAGGTGGTACATTATCCCTTACAATACACAAGTGATACCCAGAGTTCCCTGTATAACTCAACCTGCAGCCTTGTGTCTTTACAGTATATGGTCACAGAACCCCTCCGTGACTAATATACTTATTATTTATAGACGGTGGTACATAAACCCTTGTGATATTTGGAGCCCACTGTATAACATAGAACAAACATTTTCTGATTTTTCTATACTGCATAGGCGAAAGTACAGATAAAATGGCAGCTACAGGAAGTTCCGTGGGCCAGTGCATTTTTACCGGCAGAAGAGTATCAGACAAAGTTAAAAAAGCAACTTAATTCACAGTACATACTAGTAACCATCAGTGAGTTAACCTTTCCTTGTTCAGACATGAGTGAGAGAGACCAGAAAGCTGCCACCCTAGGAACAGACCTGCGGCCACCAATATAAAAATACAGCCATGCACATTAGTGATGTGCGGGCCGACCTGATACCCGCGGCAGGTGTGGGTCAGGCTCTTCTTACTGCTCTCCCCACCAATGACCTTCCAAATGCCGGCTTCCAGGTTGAGTTGTTATAGACGCGTCCTTTTGTGACGTCATCGGCAGGGTGGGTCAGCGTGGGTCTATAAAAGAGACCCATAATTTGAGCTTGGGCGGGCGAATGCAGGTTGGGAAAAGCCCGACCCGCACATCACTAATGCACATCTAAGTCTGGAATATGGCTAGCATGGTGGCACAATGGTTAGCACTTTTGCCTTGCGGCACTGGGGTTCAGAGTATAATTCAGAATCGGGTTCAAGTAGTGCAATTTTACATTTTCCCTGAATTTACACAATTTTTTTCTGGTCCACTGAAAAACAAAGAGTGTGTGTGTGTGTGTGGGGGGGGTTCTACTGTATACATTTTTTCCTGTCTATTTTTTCAATTGAAATCACTTCTTACAGGTCTGGAACCTGTAATTTCCTGTGGCAACTTTGATGTTCAAGTTACAGCATAGTTACAACTCCCAGAATCCCTTTTTGCTAGTAGTGGTGGGGGATGGAACCACGGGCATTGTAGTTTCTCGAGACCTGCAGGTTGCTTTTTATCCCTGAACAATATCAAAGCAAAACAAGAGCTGCTGTGTTACCATCTGATCTAAAATTCCCTTCAAGGAAAATAATGAGCCTGTAAATGCTTTCCCAGTTGTACATATGTGCCTGTCTCATAGATCAACTTTTCTTTTAAAGTTACTTTGCCTTTAAAGAGGTTTAAATTATTTCAACAGCTATCATCACTCTGACACTTTCCCATACCTTTTAAATACTATGGCCCTTATGGGCAATAAGCCCCATACATTAATGTGGGTTTTATATATATATATATATATATATATATATATATATATATATATATATATATATATATATATATATATATATACATATATATATATACATACATACATACACACACACACACACACATATATATTTACTAGCACCAACATATTGCTCTACAGAAATTATACCTTGCTCCCATCAGTCTCTATATTTTACACTTGTGCATCTGACATAGCATAACAGCATCCTGTGACCATAAATGGAGAGGAAGGAAACCCCCAAACACATATTAGTGGCCTCTAGGGACCCGCAGTGTTGCTGTATTGTAAAGACACATAAGCAAACACAGATGTTCCCTATACCTGCCCTGGGACCATTTTGGGGAAGAGATGCATGTGGGCACAGCCCCTCTCTTAAAACTTTCAACAGATGTTGAGGCTCTGTCACTCAAAGCTCAAACTTAAGGAAACTCTCTTACCCAAGAGACAGAACCATGTGGCAGGATTGCATGAGACTGAAATCCCCATAACTGGGAATATACTGGAATATCTGCACTGCCACGTTCTTTATGTGACCTCTCCAGCATGTAGTGGGTGTGGTACAGTATCCCCCCCCATCCTCTCTACCACCACATCCCATCTCATACTGACCCAGCTGCCTGGAGTCCTCTGCCGTTCTTCCTTTCATCAATTATATAGCACAGACATATTACACAGCAATGCACATGTCTGTACAGTGGACTGCTTCCTGTCCCACAGGAGCTTACAATCTCTCTAACAGAAACCCAGAAGCCAATTATCCTATTAGGGCCCACTCTTTGTAGGATTCTTCCAAGCACCAGATTTGCCATGATGTGCCCCACTGACATGTGTATACGGTAAGGCAAGATTGTGTCAATATCACTTTAAGTAGGGGTTTGGCTGTGGTCTGCAGCTGTAGTATATGTGTATAGTAAGGCAACCTGTCAATCATACCGAGTTATCCTATTGTTCAGTTATGGTTTTCAGGGAGGCGTAATGAAACAACAGCTGGGGAGCTTTAGGCTTGAATATACATTATGGAGTTCCTTTTGCCCCAGTGTCCCACCACTAAAGGCAACCCTGGTTCTATGTGTTAGACAAGCATTGCGGGTGATTGGGCAGTACAGAAGCCTTGTCCCTAGAGAAGGGGCTGGTACTGCAGCAGTCCAACAGGAAATCTTGATTTAATCCCAACTCCACTTACCTCTGTGAAATATTCCTCCATGTCTCCCTCAGCTCAGCCAGTATATAATCCAGGACTCTGCGTATTCCAAGGACAGACAGAAATATAAGAACAGGGTTTTATAGCACCCAGATCTGCTCTCCTGAAGTTTAGATGGATAACAAAAGTACAAAGACTTCTCACTAAGGGTCAGCGAGGCACCAGCTGGGTAGGAAAGAGTTAAATGGCATCAAGGGGCCAATGGAATTTTCTCCCTCTCAGCCCTGCAGAGTATCCCTGAAGCACAAGGGTCACACAGGTGGGAAGAGCCCATTAGCACCCAAATCCTGAAGCTGCTGCTGCAGCCTCTCCACTACAGGCTGCTACAATGTATCAGCTGTGAATCTCTCAGCCAGTCCTTTGTTCTCACTTGCTCAGGTTACTGGGGAGACATCCCCTTCAGCCAGACTGGACCCCCACTGTTGCATTCCCTCCGAATCACATCCACTATAGCTCCTGTCTCCTGTGATTCACTGATCCTGCATTGACCAGGGCTTTAACTGAACTCAGCTGCACCCAGACAGCCCCTCCCACAGAGAGGCGTGCCTTGCTCAGGGAAACGCCCCCTATACTGACAGACCTTCTCCCTCATGGCAAAGCAAGAGGCAATGAGCGCATCAGTTGAATCATTCAATAATGTGCTTTAAAGGGGAAGTTAACCTTACTATTGTTTAATTATAAACTATGTTAATAAGGAGGTGTGCTACAATAGTACCTCAATAGCTGGAAGGCAGCAGGCATCCTGTCCCCCACCCTCGTAAATGCAAATTACTACCTCTCCGTGTAAATGTCACAGAATTAAATCTTAACAGCGCAATGTGGCTCTTTTTATAAAAATTATTTGTTTGGAAGCACTGTGGACCCCTGCTGGCCCAATAACAAAGGTGGAATTAAGATTTTTATGTCACCATACAAAAGTGCCATCAATATTTAATTGCTGTGTCATCGCTATAGGCAAATTGGGATTTGGTCCTACCTAGGAATGCATGCAGCATCAAAAGGAAAGGTGTCTTAAATGAAAAGAATACTGGGAAATCTGCTACTGAGTAATATAGGTCACTAACCCATAGCTAGGTCCATAATAGAATAGGAGGTTTGGCCCAACTGCCACATGTTTTACAGCACTGTCATAAAATGTTACTATAACTTATATTATATTATATCCCACAACCATAGTCCCTTCCCCACTGTTACTATAGGCACCATCTCTCCCTACTATACCTGCTATCCCACAGTCCCTTCCCAGAAGCTATCATCCCACTGTTACTATAGTCATCTCTCCCTACTATACCTGCTATCCCACAGTCATAGTCCCTTCCCAGAGACTATTATCCACTGTTACTATAGACACCATCTCTCCCTACTATACCTGCTATCCCACAGTCACACTCCCTTCCATGAGACTATTATCCCCACTACTACTATAGGCACCATCACTCCCTAATATACCTGCTATCCCACAGCCACAGTCCCTTCCCAGAGACTATTATCCCACTGCTACTATAGGCACCATCTCTCCCTACTATACCTGCTATCCCACAGCCACAGTCCCTTCCCAGAGACTATTATCCACTGTTACTATATACACCATCTCTCCCTACTATACCTGCTATCCCACAGGCACACTCTCTTCCTAGAGACTATTATCCCACTGCTACTATAGTCACTATCTCTTCCTACCTATCTCACAGACACAGTCCCTTCCCAGAGGTTATTATCCCTACTGCTACTATAGGCACCATCTCTCCCTACTATACCTGCTGTCTCACAGCCACAGTCTCTTACCAGAGACTAATATCCCCACTGCTACTATAGGCACCATCTCTCCCTACTATACCTTCTATCTCACAGCCATAGTCCCTTCCCAGAAGCTATCATCCCACTGTTACTATAGTCATCTCTCCCTACTATACCTGCTATGCCACAGCCACAGTCCCTTCCCAGAGACTATTATCCCACTGCTACTATAGTCATTATCTCTTCCTACCTTCTCACAGCCACAGTCCCTTCCCAGATGTTATTATCCTCACTGCTACTATAGTCACTATCTCACCCTACTATACCTGCTATCCCACAGCCACAGACTCCTCCCAGACGCCTGTTGCTTGTATAATTAGTGGTGCTTGCGAAGCAAAGCATCACTACTGTTATCTTGCAAACTTATTAGTGGTGCTTGCGAAGCAAAGCATCACTACTGTTATTAGTGGTGCTTGCGAAGCAAAGCATCACTACTGTTATCTTGCAAACTTATTTTTATTCTTCTTCCATATGAAAGTTTGGCGCGTAACTAGTCCCGCACCGTTTGTCCTAGACCCATGAATGAGGTGTCAAATCGTGCGGCTTAATCGGGAATGGGGTGGTATGACTTTTCTAAGGGGTGGGTGGTTAATTGCCCCTTGCGGGGGCAATTAACCACCCCGAAAAGTCCCATAGATTAACATTGAGGCCAACTTTTGACGGATTCTAGCGCAGAGAGGGAATCTTGTAGAAACGTTAAATTTACCACATTTGAAGAGGTTTGCGACCTGTGTCAGATGATACCCCACACGAGGGTATAAGTTTTACCCCGGGGCAGGAGAGGTCCCCAAATTTGCCCCATTGACTTATAATGGGGAATTTATCGAATAATTAGTTTGTCGCAGACCCATGAATGAGGTGTCAAACCGTTCAGCTTATTCGGGAATGGGTGTTGTGACTTTTCTGTCCTATTTTGGGGACCCAAAAAAGTGAGCGGAGCCGCAAACAACCAATCAGATTTTCCCTATTGACTTCAATGAGAAAATGTAAACAGCTGTAATTCTCACAGTAATAAAGCCAGAGCTCCCAAACTTGGCACCGTGGTCACTGGGTGACTGCAGCCAAAATTTACAAAAAGTGGGCGGAGTCTACAACAGCCAATCAAATTTCAGCCATTCAATTAAATAGGAAAATTTTAAACTGCTGCCGCTCTTAGACGGTTAATGGCAGCCTCCTCAAAGTTGGCACAGTTGGTCACTGGGGACTGGGATTAAAATTAAGAAAAGTGGGTGGAGCCAAAACCAACCAATCAGATTTCTTTGATTGGTTTTAATGGGAAAAATTAAGAAGGCTGCCATTCTCTCAGTATTGATGTCAGGGACCTTGAATATCACAAATGTGGTCGCTGGGGGTTTCCACTTCAAGTTTAGAAAAAGTGGGCGGAGCCACCAACAACCAATCAAATTTCATTCATTGATTTTCAATAGAAAAAATAGAAATGCTGCCATTTTTACACATTAAATGACAGCATTCCCAAACTTTGGTATGTTAGTCACTGAGTGACTGTGGTTCACAATTAGGAAAAAAAGGGCGGGGCAACAACAGCCAATCAGATTTGGGCCTGAGTTTTGCCACGGCAAGCACCACTCACATTTTCTTCAGGAAATGTACCTCTCTAGTTGTTGTTGCAGTTTCTCTCACTGTACTGTCAAAGGCTGAACAGATGGTTCATTACTGGACTTCCCCGCACTCTTCTGACCAATGTTAGGAAAACATGGAACATGAAGAATACAGTATGACTATTATTATTTATACTTATAGGGTAAATCAGGAATCCCTCCTGCTAAAAAACAACAAAGACAAAATAATAAGGGTCTGACTTTTTATTCTGCCAAAACTTGCCTCCAAGCGAGGAATTAAAAAAAAAACACCTGTATTGAGGCCCTAAAAGCAAGGGGATTGTAAGAAACATGTTGCTCCCATACCACTACTTGGCGACCACTGCATTAGGATTTAAGAAAGCTCCAACGAAACTTGTGCCCGCTGAGGTGCTATTAATGTGACTAGTTAGCAGAAGTGTATAGAAAGGAAAAACAGCTTTAGTAATAACAGATCACACACCTGCATGTTCCTTGATCCTTTCCCCCATACCTTGGATGCAAAACCAATATCTGTACATGGGTTATTTGTTGGCTTATATCAGATGATGGGAGAGTCATTATTCTTGCACTGAGATGCAGGCACCCTGACAACAGTCATACACAGCAATAAATCAATTGTCCAACAAGGGAAGACTTGAGATTATATCCTTACAGAGACACCTAATGAAATTACATCCTGCCCCAATAGCTTATTGTGAGCTTCCTGTCTCTGACAACTGCACCTGCCCCCTCCCAGTAGCCCCTCCTACTCCTTCTCCCCATCTCACTAATGCACCCTGTTCTGTTAGAGGAACCCCATGGGGCAAGCTGCAGCCACATGTGTCTCACCCTGAGACATCAGTCTTCTCTATAACAATGTAACAATCAGTCATGGAGCATCAGTCTGTGCATCCTTTAGGCACCCAACACACATGGAGTTTTCCACTGCAGGGCTCTTTCACTTTGCCATTCATCTGAAGTGTTGATTCACAGTGCACAGATAGTGTTGATCACAATGTACTGCCATAGTCAGATTGTGGGATTTGTCTGGGTGTTATCTGGGTGCGGTGCTGGGTTTAGCCATGAGCAGTACACTCTGTGCAGTGACCTTTTTGGCCAATAAATATATAGTTTTGGATACAGGGAGTCATTATTGTGCCCCAAACAAAACATTTTGCCTCCAGTGATGATAAACAAGGGGGCTGTGTTTTTGCAGATCCATGACTGAAAGTGCATTGGGGCTGAGTGTACTCAGACATCCCAATATTGTACATAATAGCCATATTGTGCCATGTTGTGTGGTTTCCCTGTCTTCCACCTCGTGACGTGCCGCGGGTCTGTGTGTAAGAGCCCCATTGTCAGGGCCCGAAGGCTCCAGTTGGGAATTACAGACAAAGGAGGAAGTAGCAGGCACCAAACACAGTTCGGGGATATCAAGGGGTTTAAGAGGTTAACAAAGTCAATCCGGCAAAGGGTCATTTTCAAGCAGCAAAGGTTTCAATAAATGGTGAAAAGGCCAAGTTCAAAAGGAATCATTTAAGAAATAGTAAATTTAGCGCACCCAGGAACCCACAAGGTAAACTAATAATCAGGCAATGGATCCCAGGGAAAAGATAAATAAAAAAACCCCCTTGGGACCACCGAACCTTGATTGGTAAAAGACTGGCAGCACTTGATGCATAACTCTTGGCGTCCCACGCCGCATGTATTAGGAGGAAGGAAGAAGAAAGGAGCTCCGCACACTGGACCGTCAGTTAAAAGCAAAAACTTTATTTGTCCATATTAAAAAGCATGCTACATTTTAGGCTTGACGCATTTCGGGCATAGCTGCAGGACTCTGGCATCTATTTAAAGCCAAAAAACATACGTGATGATGTCATGCGTCATTTGCTGACACACAGGCAGTGGGGGATTCTCCATAGCTCGTCACATCTAACTAGAAATCCAAACAGCAAACGCCATCCCCTGTGCCTCGTTCCTCTCCCTCTCCTCCTGTCCTCTCTCACTTCATCTCAGCCTCTGCCTTCCATGTCTAAATATATTTATTTGGGAGACCGTGGCCTTATATAATGCCTGTCTCAATTGCCCAGTAATTCCAAATAGTAAATCTGCTAGGGCTACCATTTCCATAGGTGGGAGAGATGAGACTTTGCTCCCCCTGGGACCAATGAACAGTAATGGTAATAAGGGTTAAGTGTTAGTGATTCCCATCGGTCTACCTTGTAAAACCAACATGGCAGCTTCCTTCTGGCATCTGACTTAAGAGTGCAGAATTAAAAAAACCTTCCATTCACTTTGTACTAATGAAGAAGTGAGGCCTTGCTAATGAGAGTAGATTTTCATCTGACTGTTGTATAATTAGCCAGTTCCATGGAAAAAACCTCTTCAGGCCCCCCATTTAATGAGTTCTGAGTAAATGTGATGGATGTGGCTGCTGAGTCCTTTATTACAGTATAATAGATGTAGCTCAGATGAGCTTGTGGATAAATGCCGGGGTATCATTTACTGGGTTGTACAGCAGAACAAGTCATTTTATTTTTTTTACATCTGGTATTTACTTCAATAATTATTCTCTCCTCATCCATACTGGTATTTGTACTATGTCACATCAAGTGTTTCTCTGATATTTGATTACTTTCTATGTTCTCTTAAATAGACAGTACAGAAATAACGGTTTGTTATTCTGGCCCCAGAAATTCCTTCTCTGTATATTTTGCATTTACAAAATGTTTTGGACGTCCATATTGTTTCCCTTAGAAAAAAATACAGTACAAAGGGGGTTTTAAACTTATTGTGTGGGCCCAGAAAATTCAATCTCTATACATTTGTATTATATATAATAATATATACACTTTCAATGGTATCCGCACTCCAAGGCTGTTGCTAATGCGGGGTGGGCCCGGGAATTTTCATGTTAAAATCAATTATCAGCAGACCACATCCTTTTAAAACGTAATACTTTTTTGGACGAAACGTCGGGCATTTGGGTACTCCCAAATAAAAGTATTACGTTTTTAAAAAGGGGGTGTGGTCTGCCTGATAATTGAAATTACATGCAATTACCGTGCACCCCGCCATTTAGCAATATTAATATATATATAAATTATATATATAATAAAAAAAAATATTATGGGTGAGAGCCAGGTCCTTTTGTATTTAAAATAACCTTTGGGGTTTCAAGGACCCATTCCCCCCTTATAAAAAACCCCTTTTTAAAAAATTTTTATTTTGGGGGGAGTTGGTTTATTAAATCATTTCCTTTTTTCAGATTTTTTTTTTTCCCCATTTAAAGGTTTAAATTTTAAAACAGCTTTGGGGTTCCCCTATTGGAATTAAACTGAAAAAAAGGGGCCTTTTTTTTTTGGTCGAATTTCCCCTTGGGGCAAAAGTTTTGCAACGGGAAGGCCCTGAATATTTTTTTTGGGAAAAGAAAAATTTTACAGTAACCCTTTAAAAAAATTTTAAAATAAAAAAATAAGGGGAAAAAAAAATTTTACACAGTCTGCTTTGTTGGTAAGGCCAACTGGGAAATTTTGGGGAAGATTTGGTCTGGCGCTTTCGGAAAAGGGAAACCGGGGGCGTGAATTTTAAGCAAAAAGGCGTTTTTTTTTTTTAAGCCAGCGCAGGGGTGAGGGGAAATTTTGGGGGGATTTTTGGGGCCCGCAAAAAAGAGCGATTAGTCGCCAGACCCCCAAATCTCCCCAAAACCCCAGTGGGGCCTTTCCCCAAAATTCCCCAAAGGTTTTTGGACCAAAACCCCAAAAAAAATAAAACCCGGGGGTGGGGATATCCTCCAGGGTTTCCCCTACGGGGTCTTTAATTTTTTCCCAAATTTTCCCTTTTGGGGCACTCTTTGGGGGCTGGCCCCAGACGCTGGGGGTTTTACCCCCTACGTTTCCCCTCCTTTTAAGACCCCCTTGAGTTTTTTCTTTTTCCCCTTTGCCTGAACCAAACCCCCATCGTCTCATTTTTCGGCCCCAGGCTGACGAAGAGGATTTTTTGCATTTCCACCGAAACCCCCCCACAGGCCAGAAGAAAAGGGGAGCAAAATTGCCCCCCACGTCGGACTTTCCCCTTATAGGCAAGGGGGGAATTTTTTTTTAATATTCCCTGCCCCTATTTTGGTTTTGGGGGTTAGAACTTTGGCTTGGGGGTGTGACCCCTCTTTTTTCCCCAGAGAAAAGGGGTCGGGTTTTGGATTTTTCCAAAGGTCTTTTAAGCCCTATACAAATACATTTTGATATACGGGGGCACAGCCAAAATTCCATTCCAAAATTTCCAAAATGGTTTGTTGTGGGGCTTTTTGAGTCTTCAAATCTTTTGCGGGTTTCCTATTGTTTTTTGGGGGGCCCCCTTTTGGGTTTAAAAAATTCAATATTAAAGTAGAAAACCCGGGGAAGGCCAATGATTACAAAAAAGGGCCCCCTTTAATTTTAAACTAAATTTTTGTGCTGCGTTCCTTTGGGGGAAAGGTTTTAACATGATTTTTTGGGGCCCCGCCCCGACGGGGCCCCCAACAAAAACCCGCATAAATACATGGACAAAAATAAGGTAAGAAAAATGCTTTTTTCGGCGGGGGGTCGCAGCGTTTGATCCGACCGCTTTCTGCATCCGACTTTTCGTCCCCGGCGTGCAGCTTGCCAAAACGTCCTTTTTGGGCCCCAAACCCCTTTTGGGGCATTAAACACGGGGAATTTTCAATTGGAACCCCCTTCCCCGGGGGGTTCCGCTTTAAAAAAAAGTGGGGCTTGTCCTAAAGCAACGTGGGGTTTTTTTTTCGAAGTCGCCCAAATTTTTCCAACAATTTTTGGCGTTTTCGAAAACCGACTAAAAAACAAAAATCAATGAAATTTTTTAGGCCTCAGGGAAAAGTGGATAATTTTAACCCTTTTTGATTATAAAAATTATGGCCTCGGGGGGCAATAAAAAACCCTCCCCTAAAATCAGAAAAAACCCCAACCCAAAACAACCTTTTTTTTTCTTCTTTTTTGGGAAAATTAAGCTAATTGTTGTTTTGAGATTTCTCTCCTAAAAAAAATCTCCCTAACAGATCTGTTTAAAAAATCTCCCCCGCCTTTTATGGCGGGGTTTTCAAAACTATTTTGGAAAAAGAGAACGTTCTTTTAAAAAGTTGAAAGGGGTCCTAACTGTTTTCCCATTTTTAAAACAGCATTTTTGTCCTGTTTTTTTGGGTTTTTGATTTTTGCAAAATTTTTTTAAAAGGAGCTTCTTTTACAGTAACACAGATCATATCTGATATCCATTGTAAGCAGAAATCCTCCTTTTGCAAAAAGGTTTAAAAAATTTAGATATTTTATAAAGTTTTGAAAAGAAAACACAGTTTTTTTTAAACTTGATCCCTTGAAAAAAAACACCCTGCCCTGTTTTGGGGTAAGGGGGGGAAAACAACTTTTATATAAGAGTAAAAAAGTAATAGAGTATGGGTTTTTAAAAATTTGGGTTTTTTGAGGGGGGAAGGGTTTAAAAACCCAATTTGGCCGCCCCTTTTCACAGGGGCCCTCCCCCATTTTTAAAATAAAACAAAATTTTTCTTTTTTCCTTTTTACTTAACTAAAAAAATATAACGGAAAATTTTTCCCAAAATTTAAAATTTAAATGGGATTATCCCCTTTTTTCCCAAAAAGGGGTTTTTAATAAGTTGTAGCAATCTAAAAGCCCCTCCAGTGCCTGGCTGAGGTTCCGGGGGTGTTAAAAAGGGGAAAACCCCCCTTTTTTTTTTTCCCAAGTCAAGATCAGAGAAATTTAAAAAATTTTTCCCTTAAAATTTTTAAAGGGGGGGAGTCATTTTTATGGTTTTAAAATAACAAAGGGGAAAAAATCCCGCCGGGGGGGCACGGGGGGAAAATAGTAGAATTTTAAAAATTTGCCCAATTTTTCCGGGGAAAAAAGGGGGGCCCATACTGCTCCCCCCAAGGGGGGGCCCGGGAAAATTTGCAACTGGTCACCCCCCTTTTCCCCAAAATGGGGGAAGGCCTTTTGGGGGCCCCTGGAAAAAAATTTTTATATGCCCCCGGGGAAAAATGTCTGTCCATATGGTCCTGGTTTAAAGGGGGGTTGGCCATTTTTCCCCTTGGAAAAAATGTGGGTCCCCCAAAATATATTTTTTATGGTATTTTGAAGGGGCTAAGCCATTTTTAAAACTACCCCGGGGTTGAACCCCCTAGTCAGATTTGGGGTTTTAAAAAACGAGATTTCATAAAAGGGCCCCTTTTGGGGTTTTACAATTGGGGGCCTGGGAAAATTTTTAAGGGGCCCCGGGGGCGGGGGCATTTTTTTTTGGGGGTTTTAAAAAAATTGGGGAGCTCTTTTTTGAGAAAAAGAAAGAAAGAAAGAAAGAAAGAAAGAAAGAAAGAAAGAAAGAAAGAAAGAAAGAAAGAAAGAAAGAAAGAAAGAAAGAAAGAAAGAAACTGCCAGAATGATGATGGAGTTAGATGGGCACGGAGATAACAACTATACAGTGACACCTAGTGGTTAAAAACAAAATGAACAGAATTCACATCAAGCATTATATTTATTTTGTTGACAGAGTTTTCTGGTCACAGAATTAATGTTGTATGCATGAAACAAATTTTTATGTTTCACACTAATACCATGAGAAGAAAAATGAATTCTGTTAAAACCAATGTTTTTTGGGGCTTCTGACCACCATTTTTTTTAACTTGTAGGGGGGTCACTGGCTACCAATTGTTTTTTTTAACTTGTAAGGGGGGGGGCTGACCACCAATAATTATTTTAATTTGTAGGGGGTGCCTTGACCGACAAGGTTTTTTTTTAAACTTGTAAATGGGGTGGGGCTTGGCCACCAATGTTTTTGTTTTTACTTTGTAGTGGGAACCCTGGCAACCAATGGGTTTTTAGCACTCATGTTTGTTTGGCTTTTTACTGTGGTGTGGGGGTCCAGGGGGCCCAGAAAATGTTATCGTATGGGGCCCGGTGATTAATGCTGGTAGTCCTGATAGCTCCCATACATTGAGCTTACACATCAGGCAGAATATAAACAGAGCATGGGTTGGCACCTGTTTAAAGGACTGTCCGGTTCAAAATTTTCTGTCCACTTTAAAACATTGAAAAAACTGGACTGAAATCTAGCCAATTACAAGTGATGCAATAACCACACCCAACATCACTGTGCCCTTCCCCAATGTCATGCCCTCCCTCAGCAGCCCTGCCCTATTGTTCAAGTTAATCCATTAAAATAGGTGGCAACCCTAGGCTGCCCTGTGCCATGATGGCAGTGTTAATGGCTAAAGTTCTGTGGACTCACACTGGCACTGTCTTCCCAATAGGAGCATGCATACTGGCTTCCACTGCACATGCTCCAGGTCTGTGATCAATGGTCAGGTTGAGTTAGTTAAAATAAATATACTTAGCAGCTTAAAGTAGTTAGTGTAGTTCTGCAGCAGCCAGCAGGTCAGGTATCTGCAAACATATTGTGGGGTGTGAACAGGAATTGAAGGTATATTTGAAGGCCAACAGGGTGTGCAATATGTGTGTTTCAATGTAGGCTTCTCTGCGACATTTGCCAAATTCCCCTTGCCTCGAATGACATCATATCCACCCTATGATGGCATTATTCCAGCAGGTAGCATGCCAGATTGGGATAAAGAAATCAAATCAGGGAGTGAGATCAAGAGAATCCAGTAAATTCTTTCCAATATAACTAATTATATATATTCACTTAATTTACAGGAGAAGGTAAGTCATAATGACTGGGGGGGGGTGCCAAAATAAAAGTGCAGTATCTGTCTATGTGTTGCCATTCTCTGCACTGCTGATCCTTACTACAGGTAGTATTGAAACAATGTTGCAGCATTTTTGTCCTATGCAGTCTGCTTTTTAGCGTGCATTTGTGTCTGAATATATATATATATATATATATATATATATATATATATATATATATATATATAACAATTAGCATGAAAAAAAGCCAACGTGACGTGTGTGTATGTGTGTTGTGGTTATATATAAAACTTTCAATTCAAGAAACCGGCACTCCCATGTAAAAATTCTCAATCATTTATTCCGTTTTTATTCATTTTTACATGGAGTGCCGGTTTTTTGAATTGAAGTTTATATATATTTTTTTTAACTTCCCCCCCCGGCTATTATAGGCCGCAATAGAGTTTGCCTTGGAGTGCGGATACTCACTGGACTGTGATATATATATATATATATACAAAGCATATATATATATATATATATATATATATACATACATACATATATATATATATAATATATACATACACATATATATATATATATTATATATATTACATACATATATATATATACATACATATATACATATATATATATACATACATATATTATATATAACATACATATAACATATATATATATACATACATATATATATATATATACATACATATATATATATATATACATACATACTACATACATACATATAATATATATATATATATAATACATACATATATAATAAATATATATATATATATATAATATATATATATATATATAATATATATACATATATATATAATATACCAAAATCCAAGAAGATGTGCGCACTCCGTCGAAAATTGAAGTCTTTATTGCAAAAACGATTACATAACGTTCGTTTCGTCTCAAACCTTTTTCAAAAATGTTCATCGAAAAAGGTCGAGACCAGAACCGAAACGTTAATGTAATCGTTTTTGCAATAAAGACTTTCAATTTTCGACGGAGTGCGCACATCTTCTTGGATTTTGGTTGAATATACAACTTAGGCAGCACCCGACATCACCTGAAGATATTTGGAGAGTCGGCCTAGTTGCTTATATAATATATAATATAATATATATAATATATATATTTATATATATATATATATATATAATATATACACATACATATACACACAACACACAACACACACCACACACAAAGGCATAGAGAGAGAGAGAGAGAGAAGGAGGAGAGAGAAAGAGAGATTTTTTTGCATCAAAAAAGCAATAATTGGTTGCATTGACCTTTTTCAATAGGGACTGAAACGTCAGTTTTACATGCAAACAATATATTGCTTTTTTGATGCAAAAAGACCCCTTGTGCTGGTGTTTTTTTTCTTACATATCACTGGTTCTTGTCCAAAAGAAGCCACAAATCGTCCTGTTTTTGCCCTATGCGCTGCATCCTGTGGCACAACCTAGGGGGGCTGCAAAGACTAGGGTTCCTTTATTTCTGAATGCAGCAGCACTGTCTCGTCAGCATTACATAACAGACAGGGAGAAGGAACATGGGTCCCAGGTAACACCCCCTTCCTTAAATGCTATTCAGGGATGCCAGAGTACTATCCAATAGAGCCTGGACAACCATTGCACCTTGCCCTAGATCTTATCCCGACAGATCTCGGCAGAGCTCATCTATTCCCTTCATAAAAAATTGCTCGTGCATGGAACATTTTATACCCTTTATAGCTCTTGCACTTGTCTCCAGATCAACTTACATACAGACTATATCTTTTTTTGAAGCCTTTTCAGATGAATTCACACCTTAAATCAACCCAAAACGATTCAAAATTAACCATTTGAATCTATTTTCATTGAGCTTAAATTAAAGTGATTTATAACCTACGTTCTGATCCTCACACCCTCGAGAACAGAGAAGGTGTTATGTACAGCAATTATTTATTATGCAGGGCTATTAAAAATAAATAGAGAGCTCGCCTCAGGCCGGCAACGCCGGAGAGGTTTCCAGGGGCGGCAAAAAAGCCGCTCCTGTACCTTTAAGAGCCGAATTTCGTTTTTTTAAAACCGGAAATTCAGCTTTACTGATGCGAGAGAGCTCAATTGCGCTCCCTCGCATTAGTGTTCCTGCCTCCCCTCCCGACAGGTAAGTCGGCGAGGGGGGGCGGCATTGCAGGAAGCCGCCTCAGGCAACCCTTAGGCAAGAATCGGCGCTGCAGGGCTGGCAGTGTAATGTCCAAGCAAAGTCTGCAAGACTGCATTCACGATATTGAAAAAAATTAGCAAATTTAATAGAATTCAATAACTAATATTTTTAAATTGAGAATGGACACAGGAGAAAATATATTCAATGTACTCAACATGGAGAAAAATAGATAATCACATACAGTAAACTGAATGTAATCTGTATTTATAAAGGGACAACATTTTCTTGAGCCATGAGTTTAAAAACAAATGCTGTGTCGATCCCCATAGACGTAAAGATTTCTGTTGCCGAACGACCGATTTTTGGCGAAGTCCGACCAATCTGTCAAATTATCATGGCGGTTAGTGGGATTTGTCCGACATCTGTCAGAAAATCGAATCGGCCAGGTTAAAAAAATCTTTATCGGTCCCAGTGCAATCTATCTATGTTTGCAGGACAAGCAGGCGCTCCCTTTGTTTTCCTGGCAAATGGTCTTTTAGTGATGGACAATTCGTACCATCGTTTCGAGATAATCGTGGTCTCACAATGACGATTGGATCATTTAAAAATCTTTACATCTATGGCCAGCTAAAGACCAACTAAATATCCAGGTTCAAGGAAGGACTTAAAGAAGGTGTCTGCTAATTAATAGGTTGGAAAGGGATAAGAAGATGCCACACAGATGATGTTGTATAAAGTACAAGTAAGAGCATGTTCAGACACAAGCAAACAAAGTGAAGTGCTGGTTGATGGGTGTCCACCTGGACCTAAAGCCTAGAAGAGTTTCTGAAGTGACCACGTAGAGCAGATTCAAGGACAGACCACACAAAGGGTGTTTGGTGGGTTTGGCATTTGAGTTTCTTGAATAAGGTGGGTTGCATGCATATTAGTGGGTTGCAGTCAGGCCCGGACTGGCAATCTGTGAGTTCTGGCAAATGCCAGTGGGGCTGCTATAAGGTTTTGTGTGAATATACAACTTAGTGCAGCACCCGACATCACCTGAGAGATATTTGGGAGAGTGCGGCCTATGTTGTGCTTATATATATATATATAATATATATATATATAATATATATTATATATTATATATATACACATACATATACACCACACACACACACACACACACACAAAAGGCATAGAGAGAGAGAGAGAGAGAGAGAGAGAAGAGAGAGAGAGAGAGAGAGAGAGAGTTTTTGCATCAAAAAAGCAAATATTGTGTTGCATTGACCTTTTTCAATAGGACTGAAACGTCAGTTTTTACATGCAACACCAATATATTGCTTTTTTGATGCAAAAAGACCCCTGGTGCTGGTGTTTTTTTTCTCTACATATGCACTGGTTCTCTGTGCACAGAAGCCACAAATCGTCCTGTTTTTTGCCCTATGCGCTGCATTCCTGTGGCACAATCCTAGGGGCTGCAAAGACTGAGTTCCTTATTCTGAATGCAGCAGCACTGTCTCTGTTCAGCATTACAGTAATCAGAGCAGGGAGAAGGAACATGGGGTCCCAGGTAACACCCCTTCCTTAAATGCTATTCAGGGAGTGCCAGAGCCTACTATGCTCAATAGAGCCGGGACTAACCATGTGCACCTTGCCCTAGATCTTTATCCGAACAGACTCGCAGAGCTCATCTATTGCCCTGGTCATAATAAATTGCTCTGTGCATGGAACAGTTTTACCCTTTATAGCTCTTGCACTTGTCTCCAGATCAACATTACATACTACTATATCTTTTATGAAGCCTTTTAGATGAGATTCACACCTTAAATCAACCCAAACTGATTCAAATTATACCATTTGAATCTATTTGCATTGAGCTTAAATTAAAGTGATTTATGAACCTACAGTTCTGATCCTCTACACCCTCGAGGAACAGAGAAGGTGTTATGTACAGCAATTATTTATTATGCCAGGCTATTAAAAATAAATAGAGACGCTCGCCTCAGGCGGCAACGCCGGAGAGGTTTCCAGGGGCGGCAAAAAGCCGCTCCTGGTACCTTTAAGAGCCGAATTTCCGTTTTTTAAACCCGGGAAATTCAGCTTTACTGATGCGAGAGAGCTCAATTGCGCTCCCTCGCATTAGTGTTCCTGCCTCCCCTCCCGACGGGTAAGTCGGCCGAGGGGGGCGGCATTGCAGGAGCCGCCTCAGGCAACCCTTAGGCAAGAATCGGCGCTGGCAGGGCTGGCAGTGTAATGTCCAAGCAAAGTCTGCAAAGACTGCTATCACGATATTTGAGAAAAATTAGCAAATTAATAGAATTCAATAACTAATATTTTTAAAGTGAGAATGGACACAGGAGAAAATATATTCAATGGTACTCAACATGGAGAAAAATAGATAATCACATACAGTAACTGAATGTAATCTGTATTTATAAAAGGGACAACATTTTTCTTGAGCCATGAGTTTAAAAAACAAATGCTGTGTCGATCCCCATAGACGTAAAGATTTCTGTTGACCGAACGACCGATTTTTGGCGAAGTCCGACCAATCTGTCAAATTATCATGCGGGTTAGTGGGATTTGTCGACATCTGTCAGAAAATCGATCGGCCAGGTTAAAAAATCTTTATCGGTCCAGTGCAATCTATCTATGTTTGCAGGACAAGCAGGCAGCTCCCCTTTGTTTTCCTGGCAAATGGTCTTTTTAGTTGATGGACAATTCGTACCATCGTTTCGAGATAATCGTGGTCTTCACAATGACGATTGGATCATTTAAAAATCTTTACATCTATGGCCAGCTAAAGACCAACTAATATCCAGGTTCAAGGAAGGACTTAAAGAAGGTGTCTGCTAATTAATAGGTTGGAAAGGGATAAGAAGATGCCACACAGATGATGTTGTATAAAGTACAAGTAAGAGCATGTTCAGACACAAGGCAAACAAAATGAAGTGCTGGTTGATGGGTGTCACCTGGACCTAAAGCCTAGAAGAGTTTCTGAAGTGACCACGTAGAGCAGATTCAAGGACAGACCACACAAAGGGTGTTTGGTGGTTTTGGCATTTGAGTTTCTTGGATAAGGTGGGTTGCATGCATATTAGGTGGGTTGCAGTCAGGCCCGGACTGGCAATCTGTGAGTTCTGGCAAATGCCAGTGGGGCTGCTATAAGGTTTTGGTGTGAATATACAACTTAGTGCAGCACCCGACATCACCTGAGAGATATTTGGGAGAGTGCGGCCTATGTGTGCTTATATATATATATAATATTATATATATATATATATAATATATATATATATATATACACATACATATACACACACACACACACACACACACACACACACACAAAGGCATAGAGAGAGAGAGAGAGAGAGAGAGAGAGAGAGAGAGAGAGAGAGAGAGTTTTTGCATCAAAAAAGCAATATATTGTGTTGCATTGACCTTTTTCAATAGGGACTGAAACGTCAGTTTTACATGCAACACAATATATTGCTTTTTTGATGCAAAAAGACCCCTGGTGCTGGTGTTTTTTTTCTCTACATATGCACTGGTTCTCTGTGCACAGAAGCCACAAATCGTCCTGTTTTTTGCCCTATGCGCTGCATCCTGTGGCACAATCCTAGGGGCTGCAAAGACTAGAGTTCCTTATTCTGAATGCAGCAGCACTGTCTCTGTTCAGCATTACAGTAATCAGAGCAGGGAGAAGGAACATGGGTCCCAGGTAACACCCCCTTCCTTAAATGCTATTCAGGGAGTGCCAGAGCTACTATGCTCAATAGAGCCTGGACTAACCATGTGCACCTTGCCCTAGATCTTTATCCCGACAGATCTCGGCAGAGCTCATCTATTGCCCTGGTCATAATAATTGCTCTGTGCATGGGAACAGTTTTATACCCTTTATAGCTCTTGCACTTGTCTCCAGATCAACATTACATACAGTACTATATCTTTATGAAGCCTTTTCAGATGAGATTCACACCTTAAATCAACCCAAACTGATTCAAATTATACCATTTGAATCTATTTGCATTGAGCTTAAATTAAAGTGATTTATGAACCTACAGTTCTGATCCTCTACACCCTCGAGGAACAGAGAAGGTGTTATGTACAGCAATTATTTATTATGCCAGGCTATTAAAAATAAATAGAGACGCTCGCCTCAGGCGGCAACGCCGGAGAGGTTTCCAGGGGCGGCAAAAAGCCGCTCCTGGTACCTTTAAGAGCCGAATTTCCGTTTTTTAAACCGGAAATTCAGCTTTACTGATGCGAGAGAGCTCAATTGCGCTCCCTCGCATTAGTGTTCCTGCCTCCCCTCCCGACAGGTAAGTCGGCGAGGGGGGGCGGCATTGCAGGAGCCGCCTCAGGCAACCCTTAGGCAAGAATCGGCGCTGGCAGGGCTGGCAGTGTAATCTCCAAGCAAAGTCTGCAAAGACTGCTATCACGATATTTGAGAAAAATTAGCAAATTAATAGAATTCAATAACTAATATTTTTAAAGTGAGAATGGACACAGGAGAAAATATATTCAATGGTACTCAACATGGAGAAAAATAGATAATCACATACAGTAACTGAATGTAATCTGTATTTATAAAAGGGACAACATTTTCTTGAGCCATGAGTTTAAAAAACAAATGCTGTGTCGATCCCCATAGACGTAAAGATTTCTGTTGCCGAACGACCGATTTTTGGCGAAGTCCGACCAATCTGTCAAATTATCATGCGGTTAGTGGGATTTGTCCGACATCTGTCAGAAAATCGATCGGCCAGGTTAAAAAATCTTTATCGGTCCCAGTGCAATCTATCTATGTTTGCAGGGACAAGCAGGCAGCTCCCCTTTGTTTTCCTGGCAAATGGTCTTTTTAGTTGATGGACAATTCGTACCATCGTTTCGAGATAATCGTGGTCTCACAATGACGATTGGATCATTTAAAAATCTTTACATCTATGGCCAGCTAAAGACCAACTAATATCCAGGTTCAAGGAAGGACTTAAAGAAGGTGTCTGCTAATTAATAGGTTGGAAAGGGATAAGAAGATGCCACACAGATGATGTTGTATAAAGTACAAGTAAGAGCATGTTCAGACACAAGGCAAACAAAGTGAAGTGCTGGTTGATGGGTGTCACCTGGACCTAAAGCCTAGAAGAGTTTCTGAAGTGACCACGTAGAGCAGATTCAAGGACAGACCACACAAAGGGTGTTTGGTGGGTTTGGCATTTGAGTTTTCTTGGATAAGGTGGGTTGCATGCATATTAGGTGGGTTGCAGTCAGGCCCGGACTGGCAATCTGTGAGTTCTGGCAAATGCCAGTGGGGCTGCTATAAGGTGCCACAGAAAGTTAGTATATAGTGGGCTGGTTGGGGCTGTTTGGGCCTCTGTTGGGGGCTGTTTGGGCCTCTGTGTACCTGAAATGCCAGAGCCTATTTTAATTCTCAGTCCAAACCTGGTTGCAGGGTGGAGGTTGCATTAATAAAGAGCTGGTAAGAGTTTCTGATGGCACAGGATTCTGAGGGTCTATGCAGGAAATATGATAAATGTGTTAAACAGGGTTGGAGATTACTTGGATTAAGTTTATGAACTGAGAGGGCCAAAGGAGGAACTACAGACCATGCTGAGTGGATTGGTATTTCTGAAGGGACAGAGTGAATCAGACTTAGGAACATAACACACAGAGTGTGTTATGGTCACACACCCTAATTACCATGTCCATTTTACAAAATTTTCAGGTTATACAATTTTTAACACATTTCTGTGAGTTTTAGGGCAATGTTTTATGTATTATAACAGTTTTGCTAATCAAGGTCTGAAAGTCTCAGTTCTCCCAAGTGACCTGCTTATCTTAAATAGTTAGTGCAGTTGTTGAGTGTTCTGGGATCTCTGCCAAAAAGACTCTTATTTGACTTAAGTTTTAATAAAAATCCAGGACTGCTGGTTGAGCTTTCAAAATTGAGAAAAAAAACCCGTAAACCGGGACAGTTGGTAGGTTTGTGTTAGGTGGATAGACTTGGGGTTAGCAGAATGAAGAGAGCGTGTTTGCTGGGTACCAGCCTGACTCACGTAGTAATTTGTGTCTCCATAAACATGAGAATAAACAACAACAGAGCTGAGATGGCTAAAGCAAACATCATCCAGAGTGGAAAAGGCTTGGAGGTTCAAAAGAACTAAGTGATACAGCAAAATATGGAATTATCATAAAGGTTCCATTTCACTCCTGGCTAGGCACTGCCATACTAAACTCCGCTTACCTGCCCTCCTAGGAAACGGCTGTTCTTAAACTTGCATAAGAAAAGGGCAATAAAAAAGGTCCCCACCATGAGTATGAGTGAAAGCAGAGCAGTGTCGGGCTGCATTCGGGGGCCCAGAGCAGCAGTACGGCCAACAACAGCACCCACAAGTCCTGAGTGAAGGGTGCCCTGCAAACAAACACGGAGGCAAAAATTAAATATAGGGATTCACTTATAAGAGCTAACCTTCTTTGCTGTGTTAGCTAATTTGACATAGCATATGGGTGGGTGTTGCCATAATGTTTCACTTGTGAATGTATATATTATTGTGTACGTGGAATATTGTTTATCAGTATATTTCTATTTATAAATGCATAAAGAGAACTGGCTTGTTATTGCCTTGGCTCAGCTGATATTGTGGTAGAAAATGTGTGATGCTCTCAAAGCAATTGCACTGCATCCACAGTTTTAGCTGATTTGACAAAATGAACACAACTGCATGTATGCTTCACTGCAAATTGGGGCAGCTGTGCCAAGTCTATTTGGCATGATTTCCAGTGTTTATTGGCATCATTTCCAGTGTTTTGCGTGTGAGTGATGTGTGCACCCTATTCTGTTGTTGCAAATGAACTGCTGCAATTGATGCAGGGAACCCTGGAGCTACCATGTGATCCAGAGGTTCTCCAGGATTCCCATGAGTCAACAGAAGCATCAGCGCTGAATTCTGAACAGAAGGTAGGAATGACTGAGCAGTGCCAAGTACAAGGAGTTCATTTTGACGAAAGTACTTTTAATAAAAGTGGAGTTAAATGCAACTGACTGAGATAGAATTGTGGGGACCGCAACTGCACTTGCAGCCATACATGAACCCTAATAGGCTGACTCCTATTAAAGTAACATCTGTAACTGCAAATAGCAAACAAGTACTGTATAATGTTCTGTACACACAATAAACTATGGCCCCATTATATAAAGCAAAAATAAATTCTAATAAGTATATTTATAGTATATAGTTAGACAGTATAAGTATATTTTCCCTTTTATAATAATTATTTTTTTTACTCAATTCACAGTCAGGAAACAGGTGAAACCATTTGCATGGAAATGAGAAAAATTATACAGACTTTCTCTGAGTGCAATTTAAATGAATCAGTCATTTTTAGCTGCTTCTCCCTGAGTCTGTTTGACAGATGTGACAGGAAAACCGACAATTGCAAATGTATATTTAAGAATTTGCATGTGAAAACATATTCATGAGTTCCTCAGTGAATTCACTTTCTTTTTGACCACATTTTGAGTACATGATGCAATCAAAATGATAACTGTAAAGTGCCACATTGCTGATATCATTATTCAGCTCCTCTAAACAAGTTCCATACAATGCATAATGATTGGTTAACACCAGGACCACTCAAACCTGGTACTGTTTCCCAATCAAACAGTGTCAGATCTATTGTAGGAGAGGTAATTGATTACCAGTCTCGGTGTCTTACCTTGTATAGTTTATAAAAGGTCTCATGGATAAAAATGAGAGAGATGAGGAAGGCAAAGATCTCCTGGGTGAATGGAGAGATGTAACAGACAAGGAAACTCCCTTCAGCAGCCACCATAACCAGGATGGAAAAAATTAGCCAAAATCCGATCCACACATGCCCTGTTAGGTACTCAATTTCCTGAACCTGGCAAAACTGAGACAGGAATTCAATTACATTATGCAGATTTGATTCTAGAGCCACAATTGTTCAATCAGGTACCCAGGTCCAGTACATTAGCGAAATGAGACCCAAAAAGAAACAAAAAATATTTTTTGTTGCAAATGGTATATAGTTACTTAGAATTATACTTCTTAAAATATTCAAAAAGTCTGTTCGAGGAATTACATTCCAACCATTTTTAAAATGTGTCTGTAGGACTTTCCAACTTTTAAAAAAGGCATCTTCAAAGACAAGCAGGGGCCCAGAAAAGCCAACAATCATCAGAGGTTGGACAGCAAGGAGAGCAAAGAGGACACGAAGCACAGAGGTGGACACTATGACACACCCATCCTTGAGTCTTCTCATCTGGGAAAATAAAACATGGCACAATGATCAGCAGGTGTTTTCCTTCTCCAAATACCTTGTGTTCTGTGCAGTCAAATGGGCAGCAGTGCTAAGTATCACTTGATCTCCAATGACCGATCTGTCCCTTATGTTTTAGAGATCAAAATATTCTTATATTTGCATTCAGATGCTAAGCTTTCCTGTCTCAGTGCTGCTATAAAATGTTCCCTTTACGTAAGTGCTATTCTGTTTAAGATGTATTACTGTAGCTCATCTTCATGTTATTTTTGTATATGGCTTTAGATTTCCATCCTTGATGATCCTGGTCTCTGATCATCTCATACCTCACCACATTGGTGTAACTTAAACACCCCCTGCCCCCCAGCTGTTTGCAGGAGTAAGTAGCTGGGAAGGGATTTTTCTAACAACTATAGAGGAAATAGACCCTACAGCCAAGGCCCCTTCCCCCAGGCCCCATTCAGGGTCCTATGCCTCTCCATTCAATGATACATAAGCTCAGTGGACTTACCATACTTCTTTGGCTAATTTAAGGTTGCCATCATAATCTGACGATTCGGTCCTTTAGATCGATCTGAAGGAACCATGGCAAAAACTGTTTTCATATACATTACGCTTTACCGCAGCCTAGAATCCCCTTTCTAGAGCAACCTAATCTTTTGCTAATTGCAGCCATCTCTGAAGTTTATAATGTATTGTCAAGTGCATTTCAAATAACTGTATATAAATGGTAAAGATAATTCTAGGTGTAATGATCATGCATTGTCACAGATTCCTTTATAAGCACACAAATGCTTCCCTTTCCCTCAAGAATAGAGATGCAAGCACAGTGAAATTATTCCACCTCGTGCTACCAATTCAGGCAGATAATTACATCAGTGCTGCTGATTCAGGGAAAGATTCATTCTTTTTGGCATTTCGTTTTTATATCCACAGCAATTCACTCACGTAATGGTCTTACTAAAGCTTGTGCCTTAGTTGTTTAAAAAGTGTTGGGACAAACACATCATTTACTCTGTAGCAAGTGAATACTGAGCAAAAGGGCAGCACATATGAGAATGACCAAATCATGCTGACACTGATGCCCTTGCACTTTGCATTGATGATTTACAACTGGGGGTGCACATTTTATCACTAGTTATGATTCATAGATTGCATTTGTGGTGGTAACAATATTTATCAGTCAGAAATCACAGTATAAAAGCATCTGAAACTGCATGTAAATGTATATAAATATAGTTTAAGCCTCCAGTTCTGTGATTTTAAATGTTACTGCTGTGGAACAGCATGTATTCTATCATATGTCCACTGAGTAGCACTGTTTCATCAGAGCAGGAGTGCCCATACTTTACTAATGCAAGGTCTACTTTTAGTGATGTTGTCCCATTATGATCTACATCCATAGAAGCATTGTTAGCATTCTGTTCCATGAAAAATATTACTTAATTATATTGATTTATGGGAAAATGTATATTGTTATGTTGACGAACAACTATTTCTTATGTAACCTTAACATAATAAATATCTGAATGAACATCATGAAATAGGAGGGTGATTTAGACAAGCTGTTTGTTGACAGTGTCTTGAGATCTACTGATCACCAGCTACTGGTAGATCTATGGTAAAGAATTAATTTCCCCTGAGCAGAATAAACCTTGTGATGTCTTACCTTATCTGTCATGAGAATGGAAATGGGGCACCCAATCTCATGGTAATCCATGTTAGCCTGAGTTGGAAACAAGCAAATGAGGAACCGGCACACAGAGATGAATGCAAAAGGGGATAGACCCCTATGAGTTTATTGTGTCAAACAAGCACAACGTTTCGGGGGCTGGCCCCTTCTTCAGGTGATGTGGCAAGCTAATACAAACAGCCTTTTAATAGCCTAAAAGGCCCTCCCACCAATAGGCAAAAAAACGAAAAAAAACTTTACTCAAAAAAAACATTTTGTTCTTGCAAAAAAAATATTTTTTCTCAAAAAAAACATTATTTGAAAGAATGTCCAATTAAATCAGTTAGTCCATTCACAATAAGAATCCAAAAATGGTAAATTTAAGCACCAACAATTATTAAGTGGAAAAAAATCACAAATAGGTACAAGGCAGAAACAGGTTATACTTTCCCTAATAATGGAGTTACCTTTCCCTTGTAGAAAAATCATGCACTGAAGTTTATCTGAAAGGTAAAAGGATACATAGTCAGTTGTCAATCTCCTGCAACATTGAGACATTTGTAACAAACATAGTGAATTGTTGCCAAAGTTATAGGTAGCAGGATAAATTGAACTCTTCATTTAGACCCCTTGGCATTTGTGTTTGTAACAACCAAATCCAGTAACTTTCACGATGTAAAAGGTTTTGTTTTAAATTTTGTCCACTGCTAACCTCAACCCTTTCCAAGATTTGCCATCGTAATTGTGAAACTCTATGTTGTTTTTCAAAAAAATGTTTAGCCAGTGTAGTTTCGTATTTAGCATGTTTAGTTAATTTATTTTTATTTTTTTCTTCTTCTGTTGTAGGTTGAAAATTTCGTATAGCTGATTTGTGCTCATTAAGTCGTGTTTTAATTGGTCTGCTTGTTTGGCCAATATATGTTAATCCACATGGACATTTAATGTAATAAATTACATTCATGGAATTACAGGTGTGGAATCCCTTTGTATAATTTTGTGTGCCTTTACAGGGGTGTGTAACACAGTTGCCTTTTATAATGCTGTTACAATGCCCGCAGTTATGACAAGGATAAGTTCCAGGGGATACCTTATCAGATCGAGTCGTGGTTTTTTTGTTCTTAACCATGTCCCCTATGTTTCTCCCTCTCCTGTAGGAAAAAATTGGAGGAACCGAAAATAGTTTACCAAATTTGGGGTCATTTTTTAAAATCATCCAATGTTTAAGGATGATATTTTTAATGGCTACAGAATTGGTGTCTGAGTGGGCCTGAGTTGGACCCTTCAACACAAATAGGAAACAGACAGGTATGGGCACCTCTAGGACAGATTCCAGTAAGACAGCCTCATCGAGGCGCACAAAGGCTGATGCTGGTTGTTCTAAGAAATCTGCGCCCCCTGGAATGCACGAAGAGTGAACTATATACACAGAATTGATATTGCATTTGAGTGAAACTCAAAGTGCCATGTTTGTCATAGCTCTAAAGATAAGGTTCCCACACACAGAATTTTCTAACACTGACCCACAAGGACCACCGAGGCTTCAGCGTTTTCAGGGATTTTTTCCATCAGCTTCCAGTGTTTCATGCGATGACCTTCTGGACCATTTACAGTTTTCTACAATAAAACATTATGATTTACAACAGGCAGAGAATGTTGGAAAATGATTTCCTATGCTGTTAGGGTCATACACTGGACCTGACATTAACTAATAAAACAAAGTAGAAGGAAGACTCCTGTTTCGCACTGATCCATTAACACACAAACATTTTTCTATTCTTTAATCAGCTCTTAAAATGTGCAGGAACTGAATCATCTCTACTTATTGCTCCTACACTGCTATTTTCCCAGTGTGCATGCAGAGGTTGTGGCTTAGCCCTAAAAAATGGTTGTTCTGACACAGAGAGAGGGCCAGCTTTGAGCCTCTTTGTTGGGATGAATCTCCACTCTTCCACCTTAACTGGAAAGAGAGCAGCCCAAACAATGAAGAATCTTAAGCTCTGCATCTGGAGCCATGTTTATGGGTGTTATGGGCCTGAAAATGTCAGCATATCATATGATTCTACAGCTTGAAATTCTGTTCTGTCGCAAGGAGCAGTTATTAGCCCTCTAATATGCAGCACTCACCTGCTTGCTATCGGTATCATATGATATCCTGAAGCTTTTGTAGATTGGTGGGCTGTTGTTCTCAACGTGGTTCCCAGTGCTGCTGTTAGAATTGTTCCACAGGTGGTGTGCCTCCCTTCCATCATTGGGGTGGACAGCAAAGAGAAGCAAAGCAGGTCAGGCACAATACATGACAAGGACAATATTAAATCTGTATTAATAAAGAGACATGAGATTAAAGTATCTTCCATACAAACATATTGGACCCATGCCTGTCTCTGGGGGAATTTAAAAAAGATATGGCTGCTCTGGGGCCCAGGGGCATAGGGAGGCCTCATAGAGTTACTGCATTGGACTCAGTCTTCATTTATATGTTTTCAGTATGATCAGTAAACATTGTAAAAGATTAATGCAAATATTCAGCTCAACGTTTCTTGAGGCTGATGCATCAATGAAATCTCCTTAGGACTAGAGGAAAGATGGTTATAAGATGGACCATGCAATAGAGCTGCTGTTTCTGACAGTGCACCCTTATGGCACAGGCTTCAGTTGCTATAGAATGGCAAATTGTACATGTATCATTATGTAAATCCATGTTACCTGTGTTTCAGCAGAAGAGCCCTCACCACACTTGCACGGTCACATGCTCCTATCTGATCAAAAACCACTATTGTTTCAACCAATGTCTGAACAATTGTTGGCATAGTTGTCTGCTCAAGATCCAGAAGGAGGGTAACCTCCTGCAACAAAGACACATCAAAATAATAGCCCTATCAGTAACCAATCTATGGGCATATGAATCCAGTCCTCCTTCTTACTCTTGGGTTGCTTTTTTAAGCCAGGGTCAGGTGGGTGGTGAGATAATTAACTTGTGTGTGCCAGTTTGTTGGCACCCACTTTCACCTTATTCTCTAATCTTTTACCACAGCCAGCAAAGTACTGTGGGTCTGTTCCTTTTCCTACAGAAAAAGTGCAATGGCTTGGCAGTATAAGGTTATCAATGTAGCTTACATGGGTACATGTAGAAATCGCGTAGCCGAAGCAGTAATATTTGGGCACATTAGTGAAATGATCTGGCACTTGGTCTATACTGCTGCCTGTGTGCTGAAGGTGTTAGCAATGGACACGTACTACCACGTAGTGACGCGCCGATCTTGCATACTTTTTTAGGGCTAAAGGTGCAATAGATGTACTGACGTGCTAGCCCTAAAAATGTATGCAAGAGCGGCGCGTCACTAAGTGCCAGTACGTGTCTATTGCCAACACCTTCAGCACACAGGCAGCAGTATAGACCAAGTGGCAGATCATTTCACTAATGTGCCCAAATATTACTGCTTCAACTACGCGATTTCTTGTTTAAATGACTAAACAAAAACTGTGGTACCATGTTAGCCAGTAGCAAAAATAACAAATAAAAATCAAACAAATACAAAAAGTATTGTAGAAGTGATATCTATATTGGCTAACAATAAAAAAAATACATTGCAAGCATTCGGAGCACCAAGGCCCCTTTGTCAGGCCAAATACAAATGAAAGCTAGAAAGGCACAGCATATATTCTGTTAGATCAGTGAAAGGTATTCATCGGCAATAAATTAGGAAGTTAGAGATAGATGGAGATCAAATGTAGAGATAATACAATGAATTAGGGTGGGTTGTAAATAGTCCAGGAGTCTGGATTCAGTCAGGTCACCTGGGGGCCCATTTACTTAGCTCGAGTGAAGGAATAGAATAAAAAAAACTTTGAACTACGAACGTTTTTTTTGGCCACTTCGACCATCGAATTGGCTACTTCGACTATGACTTCGACTTCAAATCGAACGATTCGAACTAAAAATCGTTCGAATATTCGACCATTCGATAATCTAAATACTGTCTCTTTAAAAAAAACTTCGACCCCCTACTTCGCCACCTAAAACCTACCGAGGTGCAATGTTAGCCTATGGGGAAGGTCCCCATAGGCTTCCTGGCAATTTTTTGATCGAAGAAAAACCGTTCGATCGATGGATTAAAATCCTTCGAATCGAACGATTTGAAGGATTTAATCGTTCGATCCAACAATTTTTTCGTTTGATCAAACTATTTGCGGTAAATCCTTCGATATTCGAAGTCGAAGGATTTACATTCGGCAGTCGAATATCGAGGGTTAATTAACCCTCGATATTCGACCCTATGTAAATCTGCCCCCTGGTGTGACATGAAACCTGACCCTAAATTAAGGCCCTGTCTTAATGTGTTAAATAACTCCATACATTTGAATTCATAAATCTTCCTTTCCCGTTCAGTTTTAAATTTCTCTTTTAGAATTAAGACCTGCATGTCCTGAAGACTGTGATTTTGACTGCAGAAATGTTGCCCCACTGGTGTATCGCATGATTTGGTGTTGATTTTATGTCTGTGATTGTCCTGTTTCACCAATGTATATGCTTCCTGTAGAGCATTTACATGTACTAGGTGCTTTACAGGAGGCATACACATTGGTGAAACACTACTATAGTTTATATAAACAAGCTGCTGTGTAGCCATGGGGCAGCCATTCAAACACAGAATATACAATAGTTAACAAATAAGTTCTGAAGAATTCCATTGTATACTGCAGAGTTTTTCTGGTAAATGCTGTGTCTCCTGTGCCTTTTCTCCTTTTTCAGCTATGAATGGCTGCCCTACTGGCTACACAGCAGCTTGTTCATATAAACTGTAAATGTGTTTCTGCATTTTGGGTACACAGAGGCCCAATCAGCCCACAAAGAGGCCCAAACAGCCCCAAACAGCCCCCACAAGTCCACTAAATACTGACTTTCTATGTCATCTTATAGCAGCCCCTCTGGCATTTGCCAGAACTCACAGATTGCCAGTCCAGGCCTGGCTTCAAGCACTGCATTCCTATAGATCACTACATGAAGTAGCAACAGGGTGTGTTGCCTCCATATTCCACCAGATGGTAGTTGTGGTTAAGAAACCCTTCCATAAAATATGGCCATGTACAATTGTATAGAAGATAATACTCTGTCCATAATGATAATGTTACATTGCATGTTCATGTACATTGTACAGAGTTGTAACAAGCTCAGTATATACTTACCCTCTAAATATTTTCCATGTTGTAGGTTATTTCAGAGCTTCAGTACCTTATCCTGGGATATAACTATTTGACAGCAGTTCCAGAGCTCAGTGTAGGAACCACTGCTAAACTGCACAACCTCATCCTGAGACACAACCAACTCTCCAGCACCTGTGGTCAGTCAGTGTGTATTTGTGTGAGAGACCTTCCCATGTGTAGGTGAGGCTTGAAGAGGCCAAATTGTGTTCTCTTTTACATTTTATCCCAACAGGGCTAGAACATCTCTCTAATTTGCAACACCTTGTCCTGTCCTATAATTTGCTACTACAGGTATGGGACCTGTTATCCAGAATGCTCAGGACCTCTGGTTTTCTGGATAACGAATCTTTCTGTAATTTGGATCTTCATACTTTAAAGGGGAACTAAAGTCTAAAATAGAGTAATGCTAGAAATTATGTATTTTGTATAGTAAATATAAACATGAACTTACTGCACCAGAAGCCTAATTAAACAAATGATTTATGCTTTCAAAGTTGGCCGCAGGGGGCTGTCATCTTGTAACTATGTTAAACATCTTTGCAAGGCCAATACTACGCACGTGCTCAGTGTGGTCTGGGTTTCAGTTGGGAGGTTAAGCTTAGGAATCGTCATAAATTGTCAAAACAGCACAAGTCAAATAATATCTGCCATAGAAGCCGATACAGCAAGATTAATTAATAATCAGAATAGGCAAACTGCACTGGGTCTACGGAAACAACGGTCGCCGGCTGCTTTATAGGGAAACAAACAAAGCTGCTCAAGTTCATTGGTGAAACTAGATAGGGGAATACCTATGCTGACATTGTTTTATAAATATAAAATATAGCAATATAAATTCTCTCATAAATCAATATAATATTTAAGTAATATTTTCCATGGAACAGAATGCTAACAATGCTATTATGGATGTAGAACAGTGCTGTCCAACTTCTATGGTACAGAGGGCCGGAATTTTTCTAATCTACATGGTGGAGGGCCGATAATGGAAGCCAGTGTTAGCCACTCCCTGTTTTTAGACCACACTCACTTTAAACCACACCCATGTTACCGCAAGACCATGTCCACATTAATAGTACACCAAAAAAAACAAATGGTTGGTGCTCACTGCAGGGATCAGGGCCGGAACTAGGGGTAGGCAGAGTAGGCGGCTGTCTAGGGTACCATCATTGAGGGGCGCACTTTTAAGGGGATTTTTTTTTCGTTTTTTTATTTTTTTATTTTTTTCAAGCGTTTATTTAATAATTTGTTTCAGTAATCATGGTCACCCAGTTGGGTGGAATCTCCCTCCTTCACCTTGTCCCTCTTGCCGGCAAGTAATAGCTCCTTCTGTGCGGTGCAACGCGACGTGCGTACACGCGTTAATGACGTCACTGATGCGTTGGGTGACAGAGAGAGGCAGAGAGCTGGGGGGCTGCTTGGTGTGGCTCTCGCTGCTCTCAGCCCTGCACAGTTGCACTGAACTGAAGACATTTGTTCTATTACTGTAAAGTGTGAAGCTTCCTGCTGGCACAGCCAGGTACTGTTATGGACATATTTCCAGATTTGGGGACCATATGTTTGCTGTTGCTGCTGGGCTGGGCGCTGGCACAGGTACATAAATACTTGGGGGCAATATGATGTGATCAGATTTTTTTTTTGGCTGCTGCTGGCACAGGTAAAGATTGGGGGCAATATGATGGCTGCTGGAGGGCTGTATGATGAATGGCTGCTGAGCTTGCTTGCACAGGTACAGGGGGTGTATTATGGATGGCTGCTGGGCTTGCTGGTACAGGTACAGGGGGCAGTAATATAAATTAAAAAGTGTTGTACACTTTCTTGCTCTCTTTATTTAAAAACCATCCAGGTAAGGAGGGAAATTGTAATTCAGGACAGAGGGCACTGATTGAAGCTCTTGCCTAGGGTGCCAAACTACCTTGTGCCTGCACTGGCAAGGATGTCACTCATATGTGAAAGTCATATTAAGACATACCCATAAATCCATATGCCTCCTCCTCCCCTGTGTATAATACAGTACCCCAGCATATGATTAAACACCTTAGGGGCCACTAACAATAATTTTCAAATGCTAACAAACACCCAGAATAAATACCAGGTTTATGTTCCATAGGGATCATAGGACAGGCAGAGCATGGCACACACAGGGTGCAAAGAAAGCAGAGCAGAGCAAGAGAAAGGCATCAGGACCAGTATATAATACATACAGTGACACAGTGCTGGTGCCCCATTAGCATTTTCAATAAGGTGTGAACAGGTG
The DNA here is from genome assembly GCF_017654675.1 of Xenopus laevis. Classification (NCBI taxonomy): domain Eukaryota; kingdom Metazoa; phylum Chordata; class Amphibia; order Anura; family Pipidae; genus Xenopus; species Xenopus laevis. The sequence goes on along the minus strand of NC_054388.1, from coordinate 52,547,601 downwards.
AACAATGTGGGCAGTTTCAGTCTGGGTCTCAGGTGTGAACAGTACAGGGCTTTAGGGTGTGAACAAGAGCTGTCACAAGTGTGAACAATGCAGGAGGGATTACATGTGTGAACAATACAGGGGATTACAGTCTGAATTTGAGGTTTAAACAATGCAGGGACCAGTCAATCTCTGTAGTGATACCTTTTAAAGTTTACACATGGTAAGCAGACACAGCACGCAGACATTGATATGGAGGGCCACATAAGGGGGGGGGTCGCGGGCTGCAGTTGGACAGCCATGATGTAGATCATAATGGGACAACAGCACTAAAAGTAGACCCCGCATTAGTAAAGTATGGGCACTCCTGTTGTATGGTATTTCTCTGTACAGTCTATGAGCAAATTATTTACAGTATTTAGAAAAGAAAGTGACATTTATTTTCTCATCAGACACTTTCTTAAATTGGTAGGCCAGTTTCATAACCTGTTTGTAACAATAATAGCAAATATAACTGGATTTTGCACATTAAAATCACATAGAATAATTGTCAGTTATACAGCACATGAAAGACATTGAGCGCACTGGCAATTTTTGCAAGCAGTTTGGTGTCGATTGGTTCCAGTACAGATCCCACTTGAGTCAGTTGAATCCAGATTATGTGAACAGCTCTTACATGTCACCTCCCAGAGCCTCCCCATCTCCTACAGCCCCAGTGACTGATCTTAAACAGAAGAGTCCATCCCCAGCACAAGAGTGCCCCAGGCCACCCAGCCCAAAGACCAGTGATATTGCCCCAGATTAATGGAGAAAGTAGAAGAAAGATCTGAGGAGCATTTGTGGGGACTGCAGGATGCAAAGAAGCCAAGTAAAGAAGAGGAATTGATAGGAGGTAAGCTGGTAGAACTACCCAATGTTTTTGACAAATATTTACTGTATGTTCTTTTTGTGTTTGCCATCCATATTACTAAATATTTATTATAATAATAATTTTTTGGAGGTACAGTTAGGGCCTGCATGATAAGATCCACAATTGTAGTTTGGAATAATGGACAATACCAGGCATAGAAGGCAAGTTGGCATTGGTAACACCTTAGATCAGTATTGCGTAATTTGTAACCCCCCCCTTTCCACGCTGCATTCAACAACCAATAGTTGCTCTACATCTTGTCCTTTAAAAACTCAAAATGGAACTAACCAACCATAGCAAGACCAACAGCCTAGGCACCAGTGATAGGCAGTGGCTGAAGATTCCTTACATAAGATTCCTTACAGACCTGTCCTCTTCTGTAGCCTCTTTCAAGAGTGACCAAAGTCATATTGGGAAGAAATTTGACTTTCAGTATATTCATTAATCCCACTAACAACCTCCTTGGTACAGTACTCTGTCTGGCTTCTTCCTGTTTATGGGCTACTCTCTTTCCCATGGTCGTGCATGCTGTGACCATTGCCCCTTTGCACTGATACCTCTGTGGGTTAATAAAAGCAGTTGGTTGATGGAGCAATTGTACAGCTAGAGTTCCAGGTCCCTTATCATTATTATTATTATTACATCTATTTAAATGGAGTAAAATATAAAAAAATGTAGAGAGAGAAATTGTGTTTTTAATTTCACCGATGCCTTATGTTCCCCAGTAGTGGGTTGCCCTAATGGGCAACCAAGAAACCCATGGGACCATGGGGTTTCTTGAGGATCACACTGCACTTTCTGTTGCGAGAATTTGCGCAGTCTTTGGGGGATCCAGAAATCTTTGGCTCCCTGGAACTGCAATGTATAGAATATCCCTCTAGTACCAGCCTGCATGGGTTTTTAGTGCCACCATGGCACACAATGGCAGGATACTCACACTACAAGAACATCATGATCAAGCTTTTTTTTTACAATACTGATGAAGCTTTTTTTTAAGGAAGTGCTATAATTAAAACAATTTTATTTTCCACTTGTTCGATTGTTTGTACTTTCACTCTTCTTCCTTAATTTTTATCTGTCTATGAATCTTGTTCATTGTGTCTTTCCTGTTGTGAATTCTGCCATAGTTACTCATGTTGCTCACCTTGCCCTTTTCTGGGAGAGTACATCTGTGATTATTCATTTTGTTTGTACCACTCACCAATTACCTTAACCACTATGCTGGCAGGATCCATCTAATTTTTTATGGACTGCTCAAAATCTGCAAAGGACAAGGAGATTAATACAGGAAATTGTTCCACCCCAAACACTGCCCCTTTTCTTTTGTGCACAGATTTTGCTGGATTTGCTACATCCAATGTTGGAGAGAAATATGAGGGAAAAATCAGAGTCCCAAGATGATCCCAGGATGCAGTACCAAAGAATTTAGCCAAGAGGTCGATGGAGGGGACGTCGGCAGCCCTGAGTCTATTCAGTAGGAGAAAGACCCCACTGCCAAAGGACTAATTAGAAACCACACATGTGACTGCACATCTATCATTAATGTCCTTATGTGTAGGCAAGGCCTACATAAATAAATACATACATACATGTACCGATAAACATGTGAAAGAAATACAATTTCAGAACCTGTATGTTGGTCAGGCAATCCTGATTGATACATTTTTTTCCATTGATACCTGCTAACAAAATGTTAAATCATTTAAAAAACACAAAATCAATTTGGAATTGGGTTTGAATGCCATTTTGTACAATGTGCTAAAATACTACCCATTTAGTGGTCATCCATGATAATAAATAATAGTGTTCTCTTCTCCATTTTCTTCCAAACCCCTATCTTACTATTCTGTTTATGTAGGGGAAACCTCCTGCCCATCCTGTGGAAGTTTACACATCATCCTAGCACCCTTAAATCCCATTGGAGAGGCCAGCACCCCACTGCACCCTGTGTCTGCTGAGTCACCTCATGGTGATGGTGGTAGAGGAGGACAGGCCCCCAAGTCCTTTTACCTAAGTGAAGAAGAAGACAGCTCGGAAGCAGACAGCAGCCCTAGCACTGATCCAAGTAAAGCTGAGTGTACTGTATTCTACAGTTTTGATATCGAAGGACAGGACCAACAATCGCTATAGACACGGGGAGGAACAGCCTCACAGGCAGCTACAAATACACATCTAGAGTGACATCCTACCCGAAGATGGCTGTCAGATTAATTCTGATGAGACTGAAAATTTTACTTTATAATTCTCCTAAGCATTTGTATTGTATTGTCTTTTTGACACCAGATGCTAACTGGAATTACTCTACTTAGTTGACACTAGAGGTCATTGCAACATTTCAATGCACCGTAATATGGGCCTGGTGCACCCAGAACACTGGTCACTGCCCAGGTGCTGGAACACAAAAAATTGTACAATCAGTAAAGCAAAGAATCCGCACTCATGGGTCTTTGTGATACAAAAAACTTCTCAGTGTTTGTGTGCTGGTTGTTTCTTCCTGAGGACAGCTCATGTTTAGGAGCCGAAACATCAAATAAACACTAAGAAATTAAAAGAATTTTTAATTACTTTTTAAAGATTCCCCGTGTGCACCTTTTATTTTGGATTTTTGTAAAATGTTACAATAGGTAGCACCGGGGTCATATTGGGACTATATATATATATATATATATATATATATATATATATATACTGCTCTGTGGCCATGGGGGGGGCAGCCATTGGTTGCTATTGGGCTGTTTCTAGAGATGTGCAGGCTGGTCCGAAGCCTGCGGGTTAGGTGTGGGGTCTCCTAACGAAAAAGTATGCAAACTTGCCTCTTATTTTACTCACTGATCTGAAGAGGCTGCAGTCACACCTCTGTGTCCCACTTCAGCCTTTGTGCATGACTTTTTATATACTCGCGCAGGCCCCTTCCACTCCTTTCTGTGATGTCACAGCAGGGTGGGCGTGGGTCGGATGCGGGAGTCACCAGATCGGGTTAGTGAGGGATGGGGAAGTCCGATGGTATGGTGATTCGTACGATCGGATCATTGCGTCTGTGGCCAGCTTTACACACTGGACTGCAAGAGCAGAGTTTGCATTTAGGATTTCACAACACACTTCTGACCAGAAACCAACACCATTGCAGAGTCTTTGCTAAGCAAATGCTAGGTATGCTGAGATTTTCTGAGGGCAGTCAACTTTTTGTTGCAGGAAGTTTGGATCAGTTAGTTAGTCAATACCTGGTTTTTATCCATAAGGTTGTACTTTTGCAGACATACTGGGGGACCGGGGTCATTTATAAACTTCGCGCAAGGCAGATTGGTTTGCAAAGTGAATATATTTGCCCTGTGCATGGTTATATTTATAAAGCTGAATAAGTGTGGTGCAAACAGAATTGCACCATGTGAATGTCTATAAGAGCTTTTTAAATATGTAAAAAATTCGTAAATTGCGAATATTTATGCGCACACTCTGCGACTGAATTACCCCACAACTTTGGTGGCGGAGAAAATATTCACAAAACAGTTTCGCAAAGTGCGAATTTAAGTTACTGTCAACACTATTTTTGTGCACAACATCCTCACACATTGGGTGTGCTCTCGTCTCATTTGCACGCCATTTACGAAAATTAATTCACAATGCAATTTCGCAAAAAATGGAAAGACGGGCAGAGCAGTGCAATATATTAGCGTTCATGTAAAAACATGGGCAATACAACTATTTGCGAAAAATATGCGCTGCGCGCACTTTATAGATGACCCCCACTGTCTGAGCTGCCTGCAAGGTATTGCAGTAATCTTCAGCAGAGTTCAGAGGAAGCCAAAACTTCACACCACAGACTGTGGAAGGAACCAATTCTTATTTACTTTGTTCCCTTCCCTGACCATTTCATTCTCAGTATGGGGACTGCCTGACTTTCATAGATTCTGACAGATTGGCCTGTGGGCCAATCAAACAAATATGTTGCTATGGAGCCATACACATTGAAGGTTATATAGTGTTGTTCCATTCATTGATATAGCTCTCTTCTGCGTTTGCACCTTGCACCAATCAATCTGGACAGATCTGCTATCTAACAGGATAGTCTGCCCCATATTTGACATGCTAATAATTAGCAAGTTCAACCTTCCACGATCACTTGGTTATAGGCTGGCTATGCCAGTGTTCTTTCATTTTGCTAAGTTATGTTTATGCATTTGCCCCCTCCCTGTTAGTCTAGTTTGTAGTTCTTTCCCACCATTCGTTCCTTAATTTCTGAATATTTATATAATAGGATATGCCACTTGGTTTTGTATATTTGTTTGTGGTTTGCATAAGCCCTGTTTTTTCCCAATTCTCCTCCTCAGGTTGCATATCTGTGGATAGTGCTGCAGTCTTCCAAGAACTTTCTGCTTGTATTGCTGCTTGTATTGGTCTTCTATTCTCCTCAACTGAATGATGAGACCCGGGAGCATAACTAAAGGAAGAAGACCCAGTGCCTTTCAAGGGATACATGAGGTATAGCGACTAGCGAGCCTCAGTGGGGTACTGCCTGATTCAGTATTTATTTCCAATAGCTTTAGTTTGCTTTTCTCCAGCCAAGACTTCCAACTCCCACCCTGTGTCACACTTCTGTTAACCACAGAAAGTGTGCAAGACATTATGGGAGTGGGAATCTGACTGGTGGAGAGCTGACAAGTGATGTGCAGACTGACATGATGTTGTTTAATATCTAGATATAATTAATAAGGGTGTGCCAAATGTCATATTAACAAACCCAAAACTTAATAGAGAAATAGTCCATAAACTAGTATAGCTAGACAGTAATGGAAAGGTCACTGAGTAATAAAAGCAGCTGTGGCATGACCTACTGTATATAGTCACGTAATCATAGTGCTAATTAGCAAAGGGAAAACTAGCGTGTCTAAACAGGAAACTATGCAGGTAGGTAAACCACTTGATTCCTGAGAGGTCAGCCAAGTACAAAAGTCTGGATAAAGCTGGATAAGAACATTGTTTGGTCTGCTCTGAGCATGTTACCCACTCCAGTGTCCAGCCAAGTATGTTAGGTGCATGAAATGAGCGCCCCTATTTTTCTGAGGGGCATAGCTCCCCATACTGTAAATTATAACGATATCAGAAATCAATGAGAGGTTCTTCCGAACATATAAGGGTCCTAATATTACATGTGTGATAGTATTGCAAGCAGAATATTTTTGGTATAAGAGTCTCTGGGGGTCATTTATAAAGTTTGCGTAACGTATATTTATTCGCAAATGGTTGAATAGCCCATGCTTTTTTCTGAATGCTAATATATTGCACTGCTCTGCCCATCTTTCCGTTATTTGCAAATTCGTATTGTGAATACATTTTCATAAATGGCCTGCAAATGAGATGGGTGTTTGCGTAAGTGTGCCCACTGTGCACGGTAGTGTGTGAAAATAGCGTTTACAGTAACTTAAATTTGCACTTTGCAAAACTGTTTTGCAAGTATTTTCTCCACCACCAAAGTTGTGGCGTAATTCAAACGCAGCATGTGCACATAAATATTTGCAATTTGCCATTTTTGACATTTCTAAAAAGCTTTGCGAATTGCGAAAAAAAGCGCAATTCTGTTTGCACATTCTATAAATATAACCATGCTCAGGGCAAATATATTCACTGTGCGAACCAATCTGCCCTGTGCGAAGTTTATAAATGAGCCCCTCTGTGTGTGTTTACCTCTTACTACTAGATGCTATGCATCTGGTTTATTAGTTACAAAATGCTAGATGTACTGACCTGTCTCCACCACATTAGTCCTATCTTTTAGCCTTGGCACCCATTATGTCTGAATAGTAACTCATTTATTACACCTCCCAGATGTTGTATCAAACTTGCAATGTCAGGATTGTCTGATAGTTGAATTGTCTTCGTCTTGTTAA